>NW_028151980.1:2500-135000 GCF_964638095.1 Poromitra crassiceps
ATTCTGTTTAAAAAAATTCCTTGTCTGAATATGGTGTAAGTGCCAGTGCGTCATGTCATTCATATTAGTGATTTTTGTCTTGTCACGGGTTTGTGCGACAGAAACTGCAGAGAACATCGGCTACTCGTGCAACATGCTGCGGGAGGAGATGAACGAGGTGTTCGTCGTGTCGGGAAACACTCCTGAGGACGTCGGGCGGGAACTGAGGTCAGAGGAAGTGATGTCGTCATTCCGTTTTCAAAAACAAACACTCGCTGTCTCCATTAGGAGTGAATGGGCGGTTAACACCTGATTATTCTTTTAAAACATCTCGATCATTTTGTCTTCTCTTGTGGAGCAGGCATGCGCTGACCACCATGAAACCAGATGCAGCAGAGGATGCAGTCCTTCAGCCAGAGAGGACTCTGGGGAAAGGTGTGAGGGTGATCAGAGACGAGGTGGTGAACGGAGAGTACGGCCTCGTTATCAACGGACACAGTCTGGTACGTCACCAGAGGTTCTTCGTGCTATTTCAGATGTTTCGACAGTCATTCGGTTTCCAGCACTAATTCCAGCCTGACATCATGTCTCTTTCCCCCTGTTCCCCTCAGGCGTACGCCCTGGAGAGCAGCATGGAGGTGGACTTCCTGAGGACCGCCTGTATGTGCAAGGCCGTGATCTGCTGCCGGGTCACTCCTCTGCAGAAGGCCCAGGTGGTGGAGCTGGTCAAGAAGTACAAGCAGGCCGTCACCCTGGCCATAGGAGACGGAGCCAATGACGTCAGCATGATCAAAGGTACCAGCTGAGCCAACAACGCAAATAATATTTATATAGCTTAACTTATGATCTTTATTGTTAGTTTTAGTACTATTTCTGAATTGCATTTCGTGAGTTGGATGCAATCGTCATTTAGTTTCAATAAAGTTGAACTTGAATTTGACGTCAGCATGATTAAAGGTACCAAAAGAGTGAAACATGTTGGAAGTGATTTTTCCATCCGCCTTTCGCTCCTTCAACCATCTTCCAGCGTACCACAGCCATGGCTAACCAGGAAGTTAGCGTTGCACTGGGTTCCCTCGTCTCAAACTCAATGTAATTTTTGAATGGGGTTTTTCGGTTAGATCAGAGGTTTTCAAAGTGGGAGGTGGGCCTCCCTAATGGAGCTCCAAGCAGTTTCAGGGGAGGCTCAGAAAATATTACATTATTTATCAAAAGGAGATCTCATAGAATAGCCTTAATGTGTGTGATTTGGTTAAAGCGATTCAATAGGGCGATTCCCAGAGTCAGAAACTAATACATGCCTTCAGACAGACCCTTTTGATGTATTTGGTGTAGTTTGAAGTATGTCAAATAGTAATACAGTATCAGCCTATCTTGGCTCAATTGTTGAGTGTCTATGGGGTCCAATAACATCATCATGATCCCATACTGTAGGCATCCAGGAACTGAGAGAGGGAGGCTCCTGTTTCCAAGTTTTGTCTGGGGGGAGGCCCACAGTCTCAGACTTTGAAAACCCCTGAGTTAGAAGCCTCAACTAAGGTCTGTGGTTAACAAAGGTTTATGAAACTGAGACCTTTGAGTTCAGCAAGTTAACCTTCACAAATGAACACCACTTTTGTGATTTTTGAAGCATAAATGCGATCGCCAAAAATCACGATTTCCAGAAAACCTATGACCAGAAAAGAGTGGCACAAATATTCTCCACAAAGACATGACCAAGGCAGCCTATAGTTAAGAAAGTAAAGTATTCAAAGACCCCCCTCCTGTCCCTCTCCCTCTTTCCTCTGCCTCCCTCTCCCTCTCCCTCTCCCTCTCCCTCTCCCTCTCCCTCTCCCTCTCCCTCTCCCTCTCCCTCTTTCCTCTGCCTCCCTCTCCCCCTCCCTCTCCCTCTTTCCTCTCTCTCCCTCTCCCCCCCTCTCTCTCCCTCTCCCTCTCCCTCTTTCCTCTGCCTCCCTCTCCCTCTCCCACCACCTCTCCCCTCTCTCTCTCTCCCTCTCCCTCTCCCTCTCCCTCTCTCTCTCTCTCTCTCTTCCCCTCTCTCCCTCTCTCTCTCTCTCTCCCTCTCCCTCTCCCCCTCCCTCTCCCTCTATCCTCTGCCTCCCTCTCCCTCTCCCCCTCCCTCTCCCTCTCCCCCTGCCTCTCCCTCCTCCCTCCTCCCTCTCCCTCTCCCTCTCCCTCTCCCTCTCCCTCTCCCTCTCCCTCTCTCCTCTCCCTCTCTCCCTCTCTCCTCTCCCTCTCTCTCTCACTCTCCCTCTCTCCCTCTCTCCTCCCTCTCCCCCTCTCTCTCCCTCTCTCCTCCCTCCCTCTCCCTCTCCCCCTCCCCCTCCCTCCCTCCCCCTCCCTCTCCCTCTCCCAGCGGCCCATATAGGCGTGGGCATCTCGGGTCAGGAGGGCATGCAGGCGGTGCTGTCCAGCGACTACTCCTTTGCCCAGTTCCGCTTCTTGCAGCGCCTCCTGCTGGTGCACGGCCGCTGGTCCTACTGGCGCATGTGCAAGTTCCTGCGTTACTTCTTCTACAAGAACTTCACCTTCACCTTCGTCCACTTCTGGTACGCCTTCTTCTGCGGCTTCTCTGCCCAGGTGAGACAGCCAAGAGACGGTGGGGGGGGCCGGAATGGGAGGAGGTGATTGTGGGACCAAAACATTCCCAATCGTATACTTTTTTGTGTGTGTGACAGTTTTGCCTTTATTGATAGAACAGTAGGTTGACAGGAAGAGTGGGGGGAGAGATTGTATCAGATCAGATTGCAATCAGATTGCAATCAGATCACCCAAAATGCATGTTAACGCCAGGTGTAAATGGCCTCTCAATGTTCTGTCTTTCCTTTCAGACGGTGTATGATGAGTGGTTTATTACACTCTACAACTTGGTGTACACAGCACTACCTGTACTCGGCATGAGTCTGTTTGACAAGGTAACGGTGTGTCTGTGTGTGTGTGTGTGTGTGTGTGTGTGTGCGTGTGTGCGTGTGTGTGTGTGTGTGTGTGTGTGTGTGTGTGTGTGTGTGTGTGTGTGTGTGTGTGTGTGTGTGTGTGTGTGTGTGTGTGTGTGCGTGCGTGCGTGCGTGCGTGCGTGCGTGCGTGTGTGTGTGTGTAGTGTGTTAATTTTTAAAGCCAGAGTGAAGATACTGGTATCATATGAAACTAAGAGACCTAAGGCATCCATTGGTACCAACCATATCGTGCTAGCAGTATAGCTTGTTGGGAAGAGGGATAAATAATTTAGGCTAAATTTTGGCGAGGGAAAAACTGTCATGACCATTTTCAAAAGAGGTCCCTTGACCTCTCACCTCAAGAGATCTGAATGAGAATGGGTTCTATGGGTACCCATAAGTCTCCCCTTTACAGAAATGTACACTTTATGCTAACCCCATGCAGTTTTTAGCAGAATGCGACCAAACGATACTGCCCCCCTCGGGACTGACTCGGCACCCCACACAGCTGACCGCGCTCTGTCTCCCCCTGCTGTCCAGGATGTGAACGACTTGTGGAGTATGGAGCACCCCGAGCTCTACGTCCCAGGACAGCTCAACCTGTACTTCAGCAAGAAGGCCTTTTTCAAGTGTGCCCTCCACAGCGCCTACAGCTCCCTGGTACTCTTCTTCCTGCCCTACGCCGCCATGTACGACACGGTGAGGGACGATGGCAAGGACATCGCCGACTACCAGTCCTTCGCCCTGCTCACGCAGACGAGCCTGCTCATCACCGTCTGCATCCAGGTAGAAAACTTTTCCCCTCAACAGTTCTCTCACATTGTCTGATGCTTGTTTATCCAGGCTACGTCGGGACGTCTGGGTAGTGTAGACGCAAAAGCACTCGCCTACCACCGCGGGAGACAGGGTTCAGGATCAGGAGAGGGGGTTGAGCAATGAGTGGGGGAAGGGGGAATTGCCCAAGTACAACAACTGGGGAGAAAATAGGGGAGACACATTTTGGGGGGGAGGGACTTGGAAAAAAATGTAAATGTAAAATTATTTGATCACTTTTTAAAGCACAAGTGCAGTGCCCGTTCGCCCCGCTACTGCACTGAGCGCTGTTCGCTGTCCATTTCATTTGAAGGTTTATCAAATTATTTGCTTTTATAATTTATGGTTAGAGTCATGTATTTTTGCTTTTATCACAGGTAAAGTGCTTTGAAATACCGTATATATTATACAATAATAATTGTACAAACCCTACTGTATTTCTGTTACCTCTCTCCTGGTCTCTCTCTGTCCTCTGTCTCTGTGTCTCTCCAGTTGGGGTTGGAGCTGTCCTACTGGACGGCAGTGAACACGTTCTTCTTGTTCGGCAGCCTCGCCATGTACTTTGCTGTCACCTTCACCATGTACAGTAACGGCATGTTCCTCATCTTGCCCTCCGCCTTCCCTTTCATAGGTGAGTGAGTGACCTCTAGTGGCTGCAGGTATCATGCCATACTCTGTGGTCACTGACCTCTCTCTACTCTCTCTACTGTCTGTCTGTCTGTCTGTCCAGGGGCAGGCAGGAACACTCTGACCCAGCCCAACATTTGGCTGACCATCCTCCTCACGTCCATCCTGTGTGTACTTCCTGTGGTCACTTACCGCTTCCTGTTGATTCAGCTCCGCCCCACCATCAATGAGAAGGTAACAGGCATCGCCATCGTCCAAGTCCCACTTTTTGCTGAGCTACTGCTGAGCGCTACGTCTGAGTTACCCATAACAACGTGAGGGAGATTCATTGCCCTAATGTTTATTGATTGGGGCTATGGTCTGGTAGCTGGTTGGTTTACAGTAGTGTTACAATATTGGGAGCGTGCTGGAGCACATGTGGAAAACAACATTTACACAGGTTTCACATTTAATCACATACAGTAGGTTTCACATGTAATCACATGGGAATTTACATGGGTTTCACACATTTCACATGTGAAAATGTTCCAAAACCACATGTTTGCACATGTGAAATTTCATATGTGAAAAATGAAAAATTAATTTTGCATAAATTATCTTGATGCACAGGCGCACAGCCTCAAATTGACAGGTGCGTTGGTTGCAACATAGCAGATGACTTCCCGGGCAGTCGCAAAGGCTGTTTTGCGCAGGGAGACGAAGACATACCATAGGGCCCGATGTGTCTTTAACCGCCATTTTGATGTCTGTCACTGTCTGCCCAAACTTTTAGGTGATGTTCAAGGTGCGGCAGGCCAAAGACAAAGACCCGCCTCTGCCTCGACGCACTCGCATGCGCCGCACCAGCTCCCGGCGCTCGGGCTACGCCTTCTCGCACGCGCAGGGCTACGGGGACCTGGTGACGTCGGGGCGCTACCTCCGCCAAGCCTTGTCGCGGTCGTCGGGTTTGGCCAACGCGGGACGCACAACCACGGGCTTCAGTCCCATGGGACGATCGGCCGGGTACAGTCCCACGGGACGCCCCCAGAACGCCAAGATGGAGGACGTGGAAGTGACATCGTTGCAGATGTACAGGACTGTCCGAGATCCAGCCTTTTGAGGGGCGGTCGCTAACATCTGAGGAGGTGTTGGACGGACCAGCGGAGAAGATCTGGGATGCCGACTGAACAATCGAATGTCATTGGCTTTCAGATGCGTAAAGCTCCATGATGCACATCCTTGCCGCGAATAACTTGCTTGGGCTTTTCCAGAGAACTTTCATAATCACTCTGTCTCTCGTCCGTCCAATCACTTAAGACGAGTTTGAAGAGTGCTCGGCTTTTGCTACAGGAATTTTACTTTATCATATTGTTTTATCAAAGGTAACTACAACACGGCATGAGGAAGCCACTTTCGATGGGTACACGGACCACTTTGTCTTCAGCAAACAAGCAAACTGATAATGGACAATTATCCATGAGACACGTCCGTCTCCACGAGAAACAACCACGGCTCGGTTCCAGATCGGAAACTGAGCAATAGAAAATATTCTGGAATGAATAGCCTACTAAAAAGTCACGTTTTGATGGGAACTAATGGCGGATGGAGAATATGGCAAGACTTGAAAGACTTCACTAAATGTCTTCTTCTTTGTGGCTGGCCAGGTTGAGGATGGTGAAGCAGGTTCAACCATCATTGGAGAGTCCAGCTTTCTCTGGATGTATAATATAGTGCTTCCTTGCTGTTTGGGGGAAACTTTTGTATTTCCCTCTGAAGTTTTGATTCAGCACTTCCTGTACGAAGAAGATCTCCTGCCAGTGACCATAACCCACACCTGAAATTAAGCATGCATGATAATGGATTCTATTTTGCCAATATCCAATATGCCGATATTTTCCAACTCTTCTGGCTGATTGCCGATGCCGATATATGCACACCTTTATCGGCCGATCCCGATAACATGCCGATAGCATTCTTACCTGAAATTACTTTGGACAAATAGGGCAAATCTACTAGTCAGGGTGGGACACACTTTTCTGTTTTTATGCAAAAATCTTGCCTAATGCAGCTTTGATGATTTGTTGATGAGCCTTGAATAATTTCTCAAATGTGTCTTTAGCATTTCGGGTTTATATTTTGCGTCTTTAGCGTTTCGGGTTTATATTTTGTGTCTCTAGCATTTTATTGTGTGTTATAGTAATTGTAGGCATCGCACTGCCACTGAGAGTCTCTAATTACTGTAACTATAGCAACCGCTAGCTGCACAGTTTCTATGGACTGTCAACTGCTCAGCAGAGGTCATTAGGACTCAAGTTTATACCTCATTTGATAAGGAATTATAAATTTCATGAGATATTAAATCACATTGTGATTAATTATTTTATCCAAATGTGTTTATTTGCTTTGGATAGAAGCAACAAACTAGCCATACAAACTATACAGAAAAGGCTTTCAGACAATCAGCACAGCTTTGCTGGATAAAGTTTCTAACTAGTTTTAGGAAACTAGTGTCTAATTTAGCTGTTATTATCTGGCTCGCTGGCTTGAATCCTACGAAACACTCAAACGTCTTTCTTTTACAATATTGTATCAATTATTCGTTTTATTTAAAAAATATATCAGATATCACATAACTGCTTAATGACTTGAGAAACCATAAATGCTGCCACTGGAGCCATTTCCTGGCATTAATTATGAATTGGCCACTCACCTAGCGATGTCTGCAGCGTTTCTGGGCGTCCTAGCGTTGTTTTGAGATCAATATCGTCCAAGTCAGTGTAAAATGGAGTTGATTTGGGGCCAAGTGGTAGCCTGTATTTCCTGCATCTAAATAGCTATTTTTCTTCCCGTTTTCGCCACATATCGCCATAATCAGATCCGTCAACATCCAGCCGAGTGTTATTTCACCCCAGGCTGTTTCCTGGACTGCACACGGATCAAATTACCTCAAACGTGATCTAGGTCACCAAGTCTCGTGAAGTCCCGCGATACTTTCCTGTCGACTGGCCAAATACAGGCAGGACGCTTTGCGGTCGTGGTTTTAGCGTAACCTATGTGGGGTTTGGCGTAACCTATGTGGGATTCGAAATAACGAAGGTTATGCCAAACCCCACATAGGTTACGCCAAACCCCACATAGGTTACGCTAAAACCACGACCGCAAAGCGTCCTGCCTGTATTTGGCCAGTCGACAGGAAAGTATCGCGGGACTTCACGAGACTTGGTGACCTAGATCACGTTTGAGGTAATTTGATCCGTGTGCAGTCCAGGAAACCTGTCTATGCAGGAAACAGCCTGGGGTGAAATAACACTCGGCTGGATGTTGACGGATCTGATTATGGCGATATGTGGCGAAAACGGGAAGAAAAATAGCTATTTAGATGCAGGAAATACAGGCTACCACTTGGCCCCAAATCAACTCCATTTTACACTGACTTGGACGATATTGATCTCAAAACAACGCTAGGACGCCCAGAAACGCTGCAGACATCGCTAGGTGAGTGGCCAATTCATAATTAATGCCAGGAAATGGCTCCAGGTTAAAAAAAACCGAAATTCTCCTTTAATAGGAGATTTGCTTATGGTGCTTTGTGGAACACAGAAACAACAATGATATCAATAATGTTCTCTTAGCTGCAAGATATGGATGGTAGAAAATGAGTTTTATGCAAATCAGTCAAGGAGTAGCAAAATAAACCAAATGTATCAGATTCACCCCCGTACCTGCAGACTGCAGGACATGCCCCTGTGGTCCATCAGAGCAATATTTTATTCTTTATTTGGTGTTTGGATGTAAACAAAATGGAATTGGTGCCATAATTATGCAATAATAATAGAAAGAAGAAATTATGTTAGATATTATGGCAAATGTTGCCCATAATTTTACCTTTCGGTTTCTCATGGTATCCTTGAATGTACAGTTATTGGTTTTTGGTTACTTGTACCGTTTTCGAGTTTCGAATTTAAACCAATAAGAAGGGACGACGGATGCTGTGACATCAGATGAATGAGCAATCTATAGAGAGCCCCAGGAATGAGTCCGGAAAACATCGATGCTAACACTTCCGGGTTCTTCACTGTTTTCACCTATGGGATTTTTTAATGGGTTTTTGGCGCGATGCTTCAAATAAGGTCTCTGGGCAACGCAAGCTTAATCAAACGTGAACCAGTGTTCAGCGGGATAATCTTCACACGAGGACCACTTTTATGAGTGTTTAAGCTTTTACGTGCCGTTAAAAGGGCGGCTAGCTAGCAAACGGCTAAATGAGACTACACTGTTGAGTCGACGGGGATATTATACGTCAATAACGTCATCACTTCAAAGGACGAACACGGAAATTCTCTTTCCCTCACCTGGTTCAGCCCGGGGTAATCAGTGCACAGCAGCGCACACATCAACAACACTCCAGGTTGAGCGGTGACGTGACGTGGAAGCCCACTGTGTGTACCGGTAGTTCTGGATTAGCTTAGCACAAGCTTTTTACTTCTAGGGCTTGCATTTACACTTCAAAACTCATGAAAGTGGTCCTCATGTGTGAAGATTATCCCGCTGAACACTGGTTCGCGTTCGATTAAGCTTGCGTTGCCCAGAGACCTTATTTGAAGCATCGCTCCAAAAACCCATTCAAAAATCCTATAGGCAGAAACAGTGAAGAACCAGGGAGTCCGGGACTTCCGCGTTCCGACTACAAAAATATGTCATCCCTGGAGCTCTCTATTGCTGAAGCCACTGTGGTGAATCTACCACAGTGCGATTCCATCCAATGCTGCCCAATATTGAATGTACTGTGTACTTTGTACTGTATTGGCTGTAAACCAAAGATTTTTACAAGGTTTTTTATGTCAAATTTTACTCTAAAGAAAATTGATGCTCATCGGACAGAATCGGATGCTAGAGTTTAGCGTGGTGAAGCTGGTTTACACCATTGATAGTAGGCCTCCTTCAATACAGGGACACATTTAGCGTTCATCTCTCCATGGTAGAAAATATTTTTAAAAGTGCAAATATACAGAGGAAACATTGTAATTTAAGACCGCTATTCACTTCATGCTTGTAAAACGAATACGATCGCTGTACTTTGGACCTATTTCCCAAAATAAAGCTTTGGGAAAACAAAGTTTTGTTCAAGTGACATGATGCTAATCTGGTTAATATACTATGTGTCATGATGCTAATCTGGTTATACTCTGTGTCATGATGCTAATCTGGTTATACTCTGTGTCATGATGCTAATCTGGTTATACTCTGTGTGACATGATGTTAATCTGGTTATACTCTGTGTGACATGATGTTAATCTGGTTATACTCTGTGACATGATGCTAATCTGGTTAATATACTCTGTGTCATGATGCTAATCTGGTTAATATACTCTGTGTCATGATGCTAATCTGGTTATACTCTGTGTCATGATGCTAATCTGGTTATACTCTGTGACATGATGCTAATCTGGTTATACTCTGTGACATGATGTTAATCTGTTTATACTCTGTCATGATGTTAATCTGGTTATACTCTGACATGATGTTAATCTGGTTATACTTTGTGACATGATGTTAATCTGGTTATACTCTGTGTCATGATGCTAATCTGGTTATACTCTGTGTCATGATGTTAATCTGGTTATACTCTGTGTCATGATGTTAATCTGGTTATACTCTGTGTCATGATGCTAATCTGGTTATACTTTGTGTCATGATGCTAATCTGGTTATACTTTGTGTCATGATGCTAATCTGGTTATACTTTGTGTCATGATGCTAATCTGGTTATACTTTGTGTCATGATGCTAATCTGGTTATACTCTGTGTCATGATGCTAATCTGGTTATACTCTGACATGATGTTAATCTGGTTATACTCTGTGACATGATGTTAATCTGGTTATACTCTGTGTCATGATGCTAATCTGGTTATACTCTGTGTCATGATGTTAATCTGGTTATACTCTGTGTCATGATGCTAATCTGGTTATACTTTGTGTCATGATGCTAATCTGGTTATACTCTGTGACATGATGTTAATCTGGTTATACTCTGTGTCATGATGTTAATCTGGTTATACTCTGTGACATGATGTTAATCTGGTTATACTCTGTGTCATGATGTTAATCTGGTTATACTCTGTGACATGATGTTAATCTGGTTATACTCTGTGTCATGATGCTAATCTGGTTATACTCTGTGTCATGATGTTAATCTGGTTATACTCTGTGACATGATGTTAATCTGGTTATACTTTGTGTCATGATGCTAATCTGGTTATACTCTGTGTCATGATGTTAATCTGGTTATACTCTGTGTCATGATGCTAATCTGGTTATACTCTGACATGATGTTAATCTGGTTATACTCTGTGACATGATGTTAATCTGGTTATACTCTGTGTCATGATGCTAATCTGGTTATACTCTGTGACATGATGCTAATCTGGTTATACTTTGTGTCATGATGCTAATCTGGTTATACTCTGTGTCATGATGTTAATCTGGTTATACTCTGTGACATGATGTTAATCTGGTTATACTCTGTGTCATGATGTTAATCTGGTTATACTCTGTGACATGATGCTAATCTGGTTATACTCTGTGTCATGATGCTAATCTGGTTATACTCTGTGTGACATGATGTTAATCTGGTTATACTCTGTGTCATGATGCTAATCTGGTTATACTCTGTGACATGATGCTAATCTGGTTATAATCTGTCATGATGCTAATCTGGTTATACTCTGTCATGATGCTAATCTGGTTATACTCTGTCATGATGCTAATCTGGTTGACATTCTAAGAAGCACTGCCTGCAGCATTGGTGCAGGTTGGATGCATTAAGGCTGGCTTCTACATTGTATTTCAAGTTATTTTGTACAGTATTTCTCTAGTACTTTAACTACCATTCTAAAATAAATTACAAACCTATTAGTAAATTCAGATATTTATAACTATAGTCCTGAAGACTGAGACTGCAATGTAATTATATATTATATATATATATTGCAAAGTATTTGATGATACCTTGAACATGACAATAACCCTGGCGAGTATAGCGTAGCATCGCTCGTACAAATAAACATTTTGTATAATTTTGTACCTTAAAAATGTTTTTTACAGTAAAAAAAAAAAAAAAGATCTGAAAGGTCAAGAAGAACATGTCTTGTTTGTGATTGTACTTCTTATTACATTTTGTATTATTTATTATTTTTTTGTATTTGCAGACCAGCAAACTATTTTTCTTTCATGGGACGATCAGAATGCAATAGCATTATCAACAGCTATTGGAAATAAAATAAAATTTAAAATAATTAATATATAATGCTGCTAAACAGAGCAGCGATCAGTCAGTGACACTGCTGGGAGTGGTTAGGTCAACTGCAATTCAGATTCATTCCATGATTTAATCTAGGGATCAAAAATTCGAATCAATGCCATTCAAATTCAGTTTCTGCTAACTACCTACTCTGTCCTAGTAGAAATGTAATAATAATAACTTGGATTTAAATAGCACATTTCAAGGAACCCAAGGACGCTTTACAATGGTCAGACACACAATGACAAACAGATAAAACAGAACAGAGAGAACAGAGTTAACTAGAGGTCAAAGGCTTTGTTGAACAGGTGAGTTTGTTCTTGAAATTGTCCAAGGATGGGGAGTTGCGGCATGTGTTTTCTCCTTTGACCAGCAGAGGGCAGCATGTCATTAAACAGCAGCTACAGAGCTCCAGGAGCAGAAGGCTTTCTAATGTTTTCATAATTTCATAGAATGTAGCTTTATGATAAATAAATAAATTACTTCACTTGCATTTTTTAAGATCTTTTTAATAACAACTTTTCATTGAGATGTAGGGTTCGAGCCAGCCACCTCAATTTACGGTGCCACCACCTCTCTCAGGCACAGGCCAAGAACAAGGGGATCACACACACACACACACACACACACACACACACACACACTCGATCTATATAAGCAAAGATGGGACAGTAATTGCACAGTTATTGGGTTATTGAGACGCAGTTTTGGGACAGTTATTACACAGTTAACACGTTTCACCTTAGGGTTGTGTGTGTGCGCGTGTTTGTGTCGGGAGGGGGGGGGGGGTTATGTGCATGAGGTAGGTGCAACAGGTAAAGTGATTCAAGTGTACAGCGAAGCGTTCCAATGAAGTGATCCAGTGACTGGATTAAGTGTACATCAGAGTGATGGCCTGTGGGAAGAAACACACAGACACACATATTTACACACTGAAAATCATTGGGCGCTCCACCGCAGAGAATAGCTCCCGTGTCATCTGCTGATCACTCCAAACCATTTAGACTAGAAAGCCCGGCTCTGTTGGCCAGTGCTGCAGGAGAACTCATGACTGAGCCAGTCACAGAGGAGCAGTCTTAACTCTGTTAGACATACCTTAACACAGTCACAGAGGAGCAGTCTTAACCCTGTTAGACATACCTTAACACAGTCACAGAGGAGCAGTCTTAACTCTGTTAGACATACCTTAACACAGTCACAGAGGAGCAGTCTTAACCCTGTTAGACATACCTTAACACAGTCACAGAGGAGCAGTCTTAACTCTGTTAGACATACCTTAACACAGTCACAGAGGAGCAGTCTTAACCCTGTTAGACATACCTTAACACAGTCACAGAGGAGCAGTCTTAACTCTGTTAGACATACCTTAACACAGTCACAGAGGAGCAGTCTTAACCCTGTTAGACATACCTTAACACAGTCACAGAGGAGCAGTCTTAACCCTGTTAGACATACCTTAACACAGTCACAGAGGAGCAGTCTTAACTCTGTTAGACATACCTTAACACAGTCACAGAGGAGCAGTCTTAACTCTGTTAGACATACCTTAACACAGTCACAGAGGAGCAGTCTTAACTCTGTTAGACATACCTTAACACAGTCACAGAGGAGCAGTCTTAACCCTGTTAGACATACCTTAACACAGTCACAGAGGAGCAGTCTTAACCCTGTTAGACATACCTTAACACAGTCACAGAGGAGCAGTCTTAACTCTGTTAGACATACCTTAACACAGTCACAGAGGAGCAGTCTTAACTCTGTTAGACATACCTTAACACAGTCACAGAGGAGCAGTCTTAACTCTGTTAGACATACCTTAACACAGTCACAGAGGAGCAGTCTTAACTCTGTTAGACATACCTTAACACAGTCACAGAGGAGCAGTCTTAACTCTGTTAGACATACCTTAACACAGTCACAGAGGAGCAGTCTTAACTCTGTTAGACATACCTTAACACAGTCACAGAGGAGCAGTCTTAACTCTGTTAGACATACCTTAACACAGTCACAGAGGAGCAGTCTTAACTCTGTTAGACATACCTTACATTACATTACATTACATTACGTCATTTGGCAGACGCTTTTATCCAAAGCGACTTGAGGAATTACATTACCATTTTCAAGTTTACATTATCATTTGAATAAAGTCCGCTATGGGCTTCCATATTAGTACTATGTTGTAAACGGAGTCCTCAACACAAGAATTTCACACGTGATACTTGTACCATGGAGTGACAATAAAAATCTTGAATCTTGAATCTTGAATCTACTATGGAGCACAGTCTATGATAAGTACAACTTCTGAAGGAACAGTGGTACAAGTTTAGGTTAGTGGTACAAGTTTGGGTTAGTTTTTTTTTTTTTTTTTTTTTTGGTGAAAGAGAGAGAACGAGGTTAGATCAAGAAGGGCCCAGATGGAGCCTGAAAATGTGTGTCTTTAGTCTTTTCCGAAAGATCGGCAGTGATTCAGCCATCCTGACCGAAGGTGGAAGCTCGTTCCACCATTGAGGTGCCAGGGACGAGAAGAGTCGAGATCGGGATGAGCGACTTTTGAGCCCCCGTAGCGAAGGAGGGGCGAGGCGACCTGCACTGGTGGAGGAGCGAAGGGAGCGCTGGGAGGTTTGGAACCTGACCATAGATTGCAGGTACAGGGGAGCTGACTGGTGTACTGCCCTGTAGGCCAGTACCAGTGTCTTGAATTTACCTTAGCAAATGTCATTTAAATGTATTGGGTCATGTGCATCATGGGACACACACACACATTTGTTATACATGTGTTACGCAAGTTGAATTTGGTTTGGTTGTCAGGTGAAGAAGGACATGAAGCAGGCCAGCAGTGTCATGGCTGCTCAGGCCAGCAGTGTCATGGCTGCTCAGAGGGAGCAGGCCAGCAGTGTCATGGCTGCTCAGGGGGAGCAGGCCAGCAGTGTCATGGCTGCTCAGGGGGAGCAGGCCAGCAGTGTCATGGCTGCTCAGGGGGAGCGGGCCAGCAGTGTCATGGCTGTGGCCCCTGAGCCCCGGTCAACCTTCTGTCTGCCAGTTTGTTTGTTTCATTTTCCGACTGCAGCTTCCCGCCTGTCCCTCCCCCTCGCTCGCCCCCTTTTCACTGGCCTTTCTCTCTCACTTCCACCTGGCCCTGTTCCAGAGGAAGGCAGTTTGTTCTGAGAGGGAAGGGGAACGAGAGGAGGAGGGAAAGGGAGACGTTCTGAGAAGTACATTGAACTTCAGAGAAGTCATTAAAGGAACAGTTCATCCAAAAATTAAAAGTCAGTCTCACCCCCATGCCGGTCGAAGCTTAAAGTCACAGTGAATAGTCTTGCTTGACAGACTATCGCCTTTTCATGCTGTAGCTACCAGCACAGCAGTCTGGCTCCTCTTACACTCACTCAAGGCTCTGTTATCTTTACAACCATTCACTGAAAGTAGCAAGCAGGCCTGCTTTATTGCACAATCCAAATCTTCATCAAAACTTGCCATTTTCAGCGTGTAGCAATGCTAGCTAGCGCTGTTGTTTCACAGTGGTGGAGGCATTTGAGAGCAACATGCAGGGAGCGGAAAGGGATGACCCTTCACTCCGACTGAAATGGTCAACACCAGATTTGACAATTTATTAGAAGGATAAACCCCTTGAGATTAACCATCTTGTTTTCAACGGGGTCCTTAACACATATATACAGACATAACACAGGCAATACAATACACACACACACACACACACACACACACACACACACACACACACACACACACACACACACACACACACAAGCTCTCCCAAGCCTAACCACTCCCCCACCCATGAATCCCCTAAAGATGGCATAATACATACAGTAAAAATACATCCCCAGATAAAGCTGGGTTTACATGTATCAGAAACAAGTTATTTCAATATCACAAATATAATTCTATTGTTATTCTAGGAGTGTCTGATGATACTATGAAATTGACCAATGCCCAGCAATGCTTCCTATCCTATAGTCTGATCACTGCAAGGAGATTGCTTCTCATGCACTGGAAAAAAAAGGAAGCCCCTACCACAAAGATGTGGCTTAACGACCTTACGAACACACTCCACTTAGAAAGAATAAGGTACACTCTTATGGACAAACTTCCATATTTTGATAAGGTGTGGTCGCCTCTAATTCAGTATCTTGCACTTGTAAAATAAAATTGGCACTTTTCTCTCAATATCAACAAAATGACCTTTTGACAATAGAATAGGGTGGGGTTAGAGAGTCAGGAATAGAACTGAGAAACTAAAGTTAATGGAGATCTTTTTCTTTTCTTTTCTCTTTATTTTCTTCTTTTTCTTTAATGTTTTGTATCTGTATGTATGTGTACATGTTCAAAGTAAAAAAAGAGCATTTCATGGTTGAACCTATATCTGTACAAGTGGAATAGAATATACTGTATGTACATAGTATATCATGTATATTGTCAAGCTCAAATAAAACATATGTGAAACAAATATAATTCTAGTTAGAAGCAAGAACAGTCTGTTTGAAGAAGAGTGAAGAGATATGCCTTAAAAGAATGACAAGATGTAATGGATCTTAGAGGCCATTTACACCTGGAATTAACATGCGTTTTCTGCCATCAGATTGCAATCTGATTGTACTTGACCACATTAACCTGATTCCATTTACACCTGGCATTAACATGTGTTTTCGTTTCTCAGAAATGGGTGTCCTCTCAATCCGCATAAAGTTGCTGTATCCAGATTGAGAGGACACATTGCATTTACACTTGTGTTCAATGTGTACACAATGCATCCCTGACCACCTGACGGTGGTTTGGCCGATCAGATTGCAATCCTTCTTCAATGTGTTTTGGGGGTGTTTACACCTACTTTCTAGTGATAAAACACAATCTGATTGCAATCTGATCACAGAAAACGCATGTTAACGCCAGGTGTAAATGACCTCTAAGTGAGCTAGGCACATTTTTCCAGTCAGATGGAGCTTCAAATTTAAAGGCACATCGTCCAATTTCTTTAGAAATTCTAGGAACAAAGAAGAACAGATGATCAGCGTATGGTGATCTAAATGGAATTAGAAAAATACATTTAAAAATAAATAATGGCAGAGCTTATCCACGCAGCCTGCGCCCAGTGAGTGAGATAAAGTGAGTGAAAATGTGCCGTTCAGCTGACGGCTACAGTGAAGATTTCAACTCAAAACAGGATCTTTTCAACTTGACATCTCCTTGGATTACATCAGATGAGCATGAAGGATTTTTTTGGTTATACATTTGAATTCTGTAACTCTGTTTCCCAGGAAAACTCCATGTATGTTTTGTGGACTAAAAAACTTCACCCAACCTTCCATTGGCATGGGGATGTGCAGTTAAAACGACTTCCTTGGGGACATTTTTGAAGTTCTTCAATTTGAAACTGTAGAGGAACCTCTTAACACATTGACTGCCAGCCGTTTTTTTTTTGCTGTAGGAGCTTCTGCCAGGCCGTTTTTTGAGGATTCTGGCTCATTTTAAAAGAGCCGAGGATTCTTTTCTGCTTGGAGTTTGTGAACACAAAGTTCAGAAAAGTACTAATAGAATGTGTGCTTTCTCTGTCTAAAAGAGTTAGTTTGTAGAGTTAGTAGTTATGTAGATATTAGCCGTTGAGTACAGCATGGTTTCAGCTGTCTGAGACTGAAAGCTGAGATAATCGCAGTTTTGTGAAATTCAATCAAACAGGCAGAACAGTCACTTTAACCATATATTTTTGGCATCAGTGAGAGATCAGACATCAAAACAATATAGTTCTGAACGCCCTCTTCTTCAACTCCTCCCTCCGTGGGCGTGTCTAGTGGCTTTCAGCCTGCGTTTGTCACAAGCCGAGTGCTCTGCTGCTGCTGCTGCTGCAGCGAGTTCGAGCAGCCTCCCTCCCTGGCAGCGAGTTCGAGCAGCCTCCCTCCCTGGCAGCGAGTGTGGATAGGGCTCACTCGTCTCTTGGGTTTGAGAGCCCCGATGAAGCCCCGTGCGACTCTAGGCTTATGCAAATTTGCAATCCCCCGTGTGCTGCTGCTGGCGCGGCCCGAGAGCGGCGAGTCTGGTGCCTGATGACTGTAAAATCGGCAAGCCGTTTCCTTGAGAATGGAGGAAGCAGCTGCGGGAGGCGGCTGCTTTTGGTTGACTTAATCTCTGTCGGGAGGGCACCGTCGCCACCTAGCTGGTCGGTAAAATAGATTATACACATTCAATACTCCCAATATCTCCATAGGAGACGTGGGGGGCATTGATCCACGTAGCACCGTCAAAAAAAATTTTTTTTTTTTTTTGACGACTCAACTCGTCGTTGGCAGTGAACAGCTGGATTGTGTTTGACGACTCAACTCGTTGTTGGCAGTCAACGTGTTAAGGTGCTTTGAGGAACCTTCAAGAAAAAGGTTCTTAGAAGAACCCATTCTTGAGGAACATTTTGAAGCTCTGGGAGGAACCTTTAGAAGTTATGATGGAATTAGCATGTTGTGCCAACTCAACTAGTCTCTTAAAACAGACTGTCTCATACATCCGGCGAATGCAGCTATACAGTCTGTACGTTACACCCCCAGAACATGCACAAGGAAGTTGGGAAAAAAACCTTCAGACTGGAAGGAAGTTCGACAAAATCCGACCAATCACAACACTTGTGTCCACGGAAAAAAATTCTGATTGGACTAATGAGCGGAAGACCCGCCTTAAAAAAATTCTGATTGGGCTAATGAGCGGAAGACCCGCCTTTCTGCTTCCCATTCCGGTTGGTGCATGATTCTCCCCCACGAAGTACAGTGCTTGTTTGTTGATTTGTTTGTATTGTTGAACTTGAATGATTTGTGTCTTGTAAGCCCAGACGGGCTGGGCACCTTGAATATGGTGCATGACACAGAAATAAAAATATCTATCTATCTATCTACAGACGGTATGGCGGAAGCATTTGAAAATTGCGGAAGCCAACTCGTCTGTTCTAAGAGACTACAACTCAACTGTTCCTTTAACAGTCTCTGGAGGAGGTGGAGTGCATGCTGGATGCCAAGGAAACCAGTGGAAAGGGGAAGGGAGAGGAAAATCTACAGAGCAAATATAACAAGAGAACTGTTGTGCTCAGTTCTCTCTATACTCTGTCTATCCCAGCACATTGTCCTATTCTCTCTAAAAGTCCATGCTAATTCTGGTCCATTGCGACAGCCGTGCCCAACACGAGAAGAGATTTGAAAGCTCAGGGGTTTGGAAACACACACACATGATTTCCTGTAATATGGAGAAGCTCATGTCCATAATTCTGGCGTGCAGTGAAACACAGTGTGCAGCGATTACATCTATAATCATTTCCTGATCATGTAATAAAATGTACACTTCACTTTATCAAAAGTGTAAAATCCCATAATGTAATAACTTGTTCCGCACCAGAGCTCGTTTGAGCTTTCACACCACCCCAAATCAAGCGCTCTATCCAAGGAAACGAACTCTGGTGCATTTAAAGTGGACCAAACAGCTTATATGTGAAAGCGACCTGAGTGATGGACTACGCTACCTCCTTGAGAGACCATTCCAGGTCAGATAAGCTTAAGGCCATGAGGACAACAGTTGAGAAGGCTGCCATGGGAGAGAGAGACAGATCAAACCATCGGCCTTGTAACTATCCACTGTTTTTAATTGATTCTTTACTGATGCCTTCCTGTAGAGGAGGGGCCAAGCTGCTGCTGCTACACCACTGGCTGCTTGCCTCAAGACCCAATGGGCATCAGCCGAGACGACTGTGATTATTGTCGATCGCATTTACGCTTCAAAAATCATAAAAGTGGTGTTCATTTGTGGAGATGATCTTGATGAACACAAAGGTCTCAGTTTCATAAACTTGTGTTAACCAGTTTTGCCAACTTGGCGACTATTTAGCTACTTTTCAGACCCCCTTGGCGAGTTTATTTCTCAAAAATTCTGGTGACTTTTTCTGACCATGGAAAGTCATGTTAATGTGTTGAATCCCAATGGATTTTTGCCTATAAATTGGTGCGGTGCTGCTGGGTTTTCTCTCTCTCTCTCCTTCTCTCTCTCCTTCTCTGGCCCACGCGGGTGGAGAATTTGATGTATTTTAAATACATGTTTTAATTACTTTTTGAGTATTTTGTCATTTGTATTTATTAACCTGAGTCAAAAACAAAACAAAAACAAATGTAATTTGTTTGAAGATACAATGGAGAACAGCATGTTTTTCTCCCTCCCTTTACTTTAATTGCATGGTGAATGTTCATCGCACACATACTGTAATGACACATGTTTACCAGCAGGTCAAATCAGCTCGAAAGAAAACAACTTTTGGAATGTAATGAAGTAGTTGTAGGTCACAAATTGAACTTAAAAACAACTAAGAAGAAACAGAAGAGAAAAACAACATAACATTGAATTATTATGGGGGGGCGGCTGTGGCTCAGGAGGTAGAGCGCGTTGTCCACCAACCAGAAGGTCGGTGGTTCGATCCCCTGCTCCTCCAGTCCGCATGTCGAAGTGTCCTTGGGCAAGACACTGAACCCAAAATTGCTCCCGATGGCTGTGCCAGCACCTGCGTGACAGCTGAATGGGTGAATGTAGGCACATTGTAAAGCGCTTTGGATAAAAGCGCTATATAAATGCAGTCCATTTTATCATTTTACCATTGCAATGGATAGGTCAGATGTTTCAACGTATATATTTTTTTATTTGAAAATACAAATTACATGGTTTTCAATAAAATACCTTCGCTCACAGCGATAATTTGTAATTTATTTTGATACATTGAATGGCGATGTACGCTAGTTGTATTTTCTATCCAGATTTTGCACATACACCCCATATAAAGAGATTTATATAACAGGATTTGTTTCACTATCTTCTCCGAGATCACTGCTCTTTTCTTGTTTTGATTCTGTTGTCTTCAGATTAAGATCAGCCATTGCTTGCAGAGGTCCTTTCTTGAAAGCCTTAATTGTCTCCCCTATGCCCTC
Organism: Poromitra crassiceps; assembly: GCF_964638095.1. Lineage (NCBI taxonomy): Eukaryota > Metazoa > Chordata > Actinopteri > Beryciformes > Melamphaidae > Poromitra > Poromitra crassiceps. The sequence goes on from NW_028151980.1 coordinate 23,089, forward strand.
GCTAACTGTTTCTGCCCCCTCAGCTGCATCATATCCAATCAAACTACCTGCAACACCTCCTATTAGTCCTCCAATTAATAAGGTTGCTGGTCCTCCAATTGCTCCTCCCACTGCTGCTGCTGCTCCCACACCAAGGACAAACCCCATCAATGCTCCTATTGCAACAGATGCAAATTTGACCTTGAGCTTCTTAAAGACACTGTGTTTAGCCTTCTTTCTGGTCTCTTCCTGTGAGATGTTTGCTGATGACTGTCTAATTTTCTCCTCCTCTTGTTGTATCTCTCTCTCCACCTCTTGCAGCTTCTCATTGGTGTAGTAGCCTCCATTGTTATCCGCCACTATCTTGTCTATAGTGCGGAGCAGCGCTGCCACCTGGACCTGGTTCTTCCTGTAGTCATCCTGCTTGTCGTCGTTCCAGTATTCATTATCGACGACGTGACACCGGCTGCCACACTTCTCCACAAGATCTCTCAGAGCTTCACTCTGACTGACAAACTGCTGGATTGTCTCTCCTGGATTGAGCTCGTCACCATGAGTGAAGAGAACTGCAGCGTGTCTGAAAGCTTCTGCAGAGAAATATTCGCTGATCTTTTTGACGACTTCTTCCTCCTGATGTGTGAACGTCTCCTTCTCCAGCACAATGAGGAACGCATGAGGTCCAGGAGAGCACTCTGTGATACACCTCACTATCTCAGGCCTCAGCTGCTCCTCAGACATGGTTATGTCAAAGAGCCCAGGAGTGTCGATCAGAGTGATGCCTCTTCCCTCCACAGTTCTGGTCTCTGCTTGACAAATACTTGTTTCAGAGTTTGCAGAATCACTTGTGTGGAACACAGTCTCTCCAAATATGGTGTTTCCTGTGCTGCTTCTCCCAGCTCCAGATTTCCCCAGCAGGACAATCCTCCTTGTACTCGGCTCTAGAAGAGAATAACAACTCTGTATCAGTGAGACTGTATCTTGCCACTTGTCACTTTGGTTTTAGACATGTTTTGATTCATTTGTGTTGCACAGTAAATACTACACTTTGCAAAATATGCCTCAGTTAAGGTCCTTACACATCAAGAGCGATGCGAATATACGGCACGAAATTGCGATGCGAATAACGCTCAGCGAAACTTCGCCGTTGGTATGCACGGTTGCATTGACTGATATAGGCTCGGAAAATGTGATTGATGTGCGAATTAATCGCATGAAAAAATCGCATGAACAAAACGCCCCCGATGTGTAAGGACCTTTTAGAGAAAGAATAGTTTGTCTACACATTAGTCAACAATCTCTATGTACCAGTCCCGCAGGCAGTAACGTCAGTGTTTCCCGAGTCGATTCACCTATTTTCCTGAGTCGTTCATATCCGGTATAGGACGCACTTTCCGGGCTTTTGTGTGGCTTTTAATTTTAGCCAATGGCAGCCAGTGTTATTGATATATGATCACAGGTGGAGCCCAGTAGCCGATGACCTGCTGCTCTTTAGCCGCTGACTGCGACCATAAAGTGGAGTTGTAGTGCAGCAGAACCCCTGCTTTTATACACTGCCATGAAACAACTCACCCTGACTGGCTGACACACATGCAAAGTCAGTCTGCTATTCCTCCTACATGATCAGACTAAGACAATAGCAAATGGGGTTACTGGGCTCCACCTGTGATCATATAACTAGAGTTACAAAATGTAACCTGTGTGACGCATTTACTGGGCTTTTGACTGGAGTAAAGTAAAGTAAAGTAAAGTAAAGTAAAAAAGTAAAGAGTAGCATTTAGCCTAGTTATTATTGAACCGTTTTGAAAGCTCGACCTTTCACACAGGACACAAACACACTGACAGCAGGAAGAACAGGGCTCTGTCTCTGCTTCTGTTTCTCTCACTTTCTCTCAGTCTGTCAATGAAATGTTTACAGGATTGTTTATTCTAAATGTACAACTGCAGACTTGGCCAGGTTTCCCACGGAAAAGAAAAGCTGCTTACATGAAGATTAATTTAATGAAATTAATAATCAAATCCTATTTATCATTATGAAATGGAATCAAATGACTTGTCTTTGCTCAGAGCAGGAGTGACTGAGTTCAAGATGAACAAAATCCTAGTGATGCTAAAATGGTTTAATGCCTGACCTTGTTGTTTTACATTTGACATTAGTAATTAGCTCCGGACGATAAAAGTACATTTCAAAAGTGATTCATAATTGAAAAAGAACATTGAGGATCATTTACTTATCAGCTTATGTGTTTTGAGAACATCACTATTCACAGAAATGTTGCAGAAGGTTCCATCTTCAGTGTAGCAGCTAAAGCAGCTCAAATGTGATTTATACCAAATAGTCAGATTAATGACATTGCTCAGTTTTGACCAATAAAGACTAAAAGAAGAAACCTTAACTCACCGGCCATGTTGTCAGAGAAGAGATCAGTGCAGAATGGCTGGCAACCGCTGGAAGTCCAAATGCTTTTGTGGGTGTGCTCAAGTAGCCTGGGTAAACCCATCCCCCACGTGACCTGCTCTCAGACCTGTTCTCAGTCACTATGTGCCCCAGAAATCGATCTGAATGGCCCGTTCGCTAGACGATAGTGACTGGGAACTGAGAGAGCAGGTCACGTGGTGGCTGGGTTTACCTAGGCTAGTGCTCAAGCTGGTGCATCATTTATACTGTGGACGGGGGGGACATGTACCCCCCCCCCCCCCTCCCCTCTCTTCAAAACACTGTTTGTGTCCCACCCACTTTTTTAACCCCAAAATACACGAGTGTTTAGCCAGCCGTCAGATTCTGGCTGAGAATGTGAATTGAGCTGGTTGTAAGGTTCTGATATAGCCCTCGGACGAGTAGCCGACATGAACAGCCTGTCTACGTGGTTCTATCAGTCTCGCTTCTATAGAATGCCATGCATGCACATTGGACAAACTGCTCACTGAATGAGGAAAACATGAAATGCCAACATCAGTTAGATTGAATGTCTTTCTTTTGAGAGGGTATGAAAAGAAAGAAAGGGGACATCATGAAGTGATCTGTGAAGATTACTATGAGACATCAATATTGTGAATAAAGGCCCCCTCCAGTCAGTTGTTCTACCTGTGTAAAGTTTGGTGTTTCATGTCAAACACACATCAGCGCGCGCTGTATCATCGTGCGTCATCATTTGTGCCGAAGAACTTAGATTGATCAGAACCGAAGGTTATAGCTTGTTCCACTGCAGCATAATGACGGCAGCGTTGTTGTACAAAACAAAACAAAAACAGAACAACTTGTTTCCCCACATCGATCGCCTAAAAAACGTTAGTTTATAATCCACGATATTGCTTATTATCAACAAATCGGCCAACAGATATCAAAGCTGGTGGGCTTTACATAAAGAGCGTAACTCGAACTGGTTAACAGTTATCAAATTTGTCATTGAGTGGTGTTTTACGCCCACGTGACTAACAGCTAACAGGTGGCTAATGCTAGCTATTAACTGTATATTATGACCCTGGGTCATATGTTTGTTTGTCATGTCTTAACATCTCTCCTTTCCTCCTGTGTGTAGCTATTCAGTGTGTGATTGAGAGATGAGGAGCAGGTGGGAAATGTTGAATTATCGTACGAGATGGTCAACAATATCATTTTGGGAGGGAAATTATCGTACATGAGCAGCAGCCGTCTTTTTACGATGGGGAGGGTTGGTTGGGGGGTATTCACTTTGTGATGTTTATCCAATTAAAACTAATTTTTAAGATCACAACACAACAACGTTCTGACAGACAGACTCAGCCGTGCTGGTCTATCAAGATTTGTGCTGGAAGTGATGTCATCAGCGATGTAACTTGAGGTACTTTCTGCTTATGTTCAAGTGAAAGAAAGAGGGGGATGAAGACAAAGGAGAGGAGGTGGGGGTTGAGAGAGAGACGAGAGAGGGAGGGGGAGAAACGAGAGAGGGGGAGAGAGGAGAGGGAGCACAAGCCTGAATAAAAAGGGAAAGAGATTTACAGATTACTCGGATGCCTCGTTAAAGCAAAAGCACTATGTACTCTAAGACATAATGATTGTTGCACAAGCTTCATTGCATTATTTGTTCAACTCATAGCCATTTCCGAAGATAAAAAAATAAGTAAAAAAAAATAATAAAAATGACACTCCATCAGCAACACATACAGTATACCAAGGGAGGATACAAAAGTGTACTGCACATACACTATAGAAGATTGCATACATTGTTACCTCATGAGGTAGAATATTAAAAGAGAAATTCTCGACCGTACTTCTAAGAGGTAGAATATAAAAGAATAAAATGATTAAAATCATAAAATAAGATCAAATAAGATTAAATGAAATAAAGAGCATAACAAGAGCTTGAAGCTGCAATACCTCCTTTCGTAGAGGACCTCCCCCCACATCCTAAGTGAGGTAGGACCTCCCCCCACATCCTAAGGGATGCTGGGACTGGTTGTGCAAGTTTGGAGGAAGGAGAGCTTATAGCGGTTCTCTTGTATCGACTAGCTCTGTAGCGTCTGCCAGAAGGTAACAAATAAATCATATTCAGAAAATAAAATATGTAAAGGATCCTTCAGGACTCGAGGTGGCAGACGGATTACCTTTTTCTCAAATATGGTTTGAACAGACAGATGTTCTTGTTGAGTTTGGACATCCTTTGATCAATTCCAAGTCCTTTACGGTCTGTCTCCCCAGGAATAATTTCTTTAGATATTTACAGATCAGCGAATATGTGAGGAAATATTTTCCCAGTCTTGAGATAACGCAACCTGCTTGGTTTGATGATATTTTGAACGCGGGGAGCAGGAAAAAAACGCCTAATTTCTCTATCTATAAACCAATGTTAGATCATGTTAGATAAACTTCTTATCTGTTTGTTGTGCTGCATACTATAAGCTTCTTGCACTATGAGTTTCTATTGCTAGCAGCCTGAACATTAAGTGTTAATGCTTTTGTGAAAAAGGAGACACGTGAAAGGACGTGTGAGCAGTTGAGTTTTATTGTTGAATCATTCATTTGTTACAAAGCAATACACACATTTAATGTAGAAATGAACAGATCAAAGAAAATGATGGAAAAATCATCTTCCAACAACTCGGATGTCCAAATTCAAACTAAATTCAGGAGGAGACATTATCATCATTTACTTTTTGACGAGAACAGGAATCACATTGAATCTCTGTGGTTTGCTAATTACAGGAAGCAGTGGTTAAAGTTTGAAGCACAAAAGCAATGCCTGATATGAGCTGACAAACAACCTGCAGCTGAACTGAACTTTGGTGAAATAAGTAAGGAAAAATAGACAAGAGCAATCAAATGATGAACTGTAAGGAAAAGCAGTTGTACAACTTGTGCGAAATAGTAAAGAATGACTTCTTAAAAATCAACTAAGAAATAGTAAAGAATGACTTCTTAAAAAATAAATTATGTTAATTACACATGTTCATTAAATGTATGTATTTTTGCTTTTGATAACACAAACAGTGGTATAATGTAACAAAGTAATAATACTTAAGTACAGTACAGTATTCATCTGAGTATCTGTACTTTACTTGAGTATTTATATTTCTGTCAACTTTCACTTTTACTCCACTAAATTTCCCAAATGAAATGTATACTTCTACTCCACTACATTTCCCCTAAGCATCTTAGTTACAAAGTCAAATCTGAAGAAATGTGGTAGCCTGCAAGCAAGCAGGTTTGGTGAATCAGTCCTCCTAATCACATACATTAATCATCCACACTCCATTCCAGTGGGAATTCCAGTTGGAAACATTGTTTGCCAATTGCATGTCTTTTGCTTGCTTTTTTAAATGAACAGCATTTACTCGTACTTTTACTTTCAATACATAAGGCTACATTTAATATAAGAAAATTACTTTTGATACTTAAGTACGGAAAATGTGAGCTACTTTAATACTTTTACTCAAGTAACATTCTAATAGGTGACATTGACTTTTACCAAAGTCTTTTTCTGGTAAGATATCTGTACTTTTACTCAAGTAAGTATGGCTTTTGAGTACTTTACACACCACTGACCACTAGTCTCTTAGAACAGACGAGTTGGCTTCCGCAATTTTCAAATGCTTCCGCCATACCGTCTGTACTTCGTGGGGGAGAATCATGCACCAACCGGAATGGGAAGCAGAAAGGCGGGTCTTCCGCTCATTAGTCCAATCAGAATTTTTTTAAGGCGGGTCTTCCGCTCATTAGTCCAATCAGAATTTTTTTCCGTGGACACACGTGTCGTGATTGGTCGGATTTTGTCGAACTTCCTTCCAGTCTGAAGGTTTTTTTCCCCAACTTCCTTGTGCATGTTCTGGGGGTGTAACGTACAGACTGTATAGCTGGATTCGCCGGATGTAGATGAGACAGTCTGTTTTAAGAGACTAACTGACCACTGAACACAAAGGCAACAAGGGCAATCATAAAGTCATAACCCAAACAAAATATAAAAGTTTAATCAAAAACATAAAAAAAAAATGTTTTCGCCTTCTGGCCTCTTCATGTGATATGCGACTGTCTAATGCAGTGGTGCCCAATTTGGGGCCCGCGGGCCAAGCTCTTTTTTTTTGGCCCGCCATGGATTTGGGGGTATTTTTTTTTTTTTTCAGGCCAGGCCACAGTTGCCCGACGTGCCCGATTATGCAGTCCGCGCCTGAATGGAGATGTCGGGACTCTTCTATCTATGATTAACGTTAATTTTGTGCAGCTGCGGTATTCTCTCTGCCCGACTCTATCACACGGGTGTGAGGCATTGCTATCTGAGGATTGATTGCTCCTGATTGGTTGGCTGAATCACCTGGTTGGGGGGTGAGCTCACTGGCTTTACACCAGCTCAGCAAGATGGACGGATCATCATCACGGCAGTGGCACACTGACAAAAGAAAGTTTAGGATGGAGTGGCAAGACGAGTATTTTTTCCCCCGAAGTAAATTCAACAGCCGTTTGTCTCATTTGCAGACAGAGTGGCTATTTTGAAAGAGTACAATATACGTCGCCACTACGAAACTGATTTTCAAAGTACTTTGAGGATTTTTCAAGTTGTGAATTCAGTCAAATTTCTCTCTTGATTACAAAGGTGGAAAATACAACTGTTTTTAACTGGCTGTTTACTGATTAAATGTTTAAGCTCCCCACAAATGCAGATGTTTTTTAAATATATATAACCAATTGCAAATTATTACAATTACCAAACAGATAAAAAGTAGATTATTATATTGAAATGTTATTTTAGATTTAGAATGTTAATTTTCTATAAAACACAATACATTTTAATGTAATTCCACAACGTTTAGTTTTGGCCCTCGGCCCTCCACCCAGATTGAGTTTTGGCCCTTCATGGGAAATAATTTGGGCACCCCTGGTCTAATGCTTTATCGCTGTTGTAGCGCTCTCTACATTACTTCCTGGTGTAGCAGCCTCCACTGTGTTCCTCCACTATGCTGTCTATACTGCTGAGCAGCGCTGCCACCTGGACCTGGTTCTGACTTTTGTTCCAGCGTTTATTATCGAGGACGTGACACCGGCCGCCACACTTCTCCACAAGATCTTTCAGAGCTTCAGGACCCGTCTTAGCAAAGTCCTCGATTGTCTGTCCTTTGAGACTGTCACCGTGAGTGAAGAGAAGTGCGGCGTGTTTGAAAGCTTGCGCAGAGAAATATTCTGTGATTTTTGTGATCACATCTTGCTCCTGGCCTGTGAAATTCCGCACCTTCAGCACAATGAGGAATGCGTGAGGCCCAGGAGAGCATGCTGTGATACACCTCACCATCTCAGACCTCAGCTGCTCCTCAGGCATGGCTGTGTGAAAGAATCCAGGAGTGTCGATCAGAGTGATGCACCTTCCCTCCACAGTTCTGGTCTCTGCTTGACATACATTTGTCATAGAATTCGCAGCCCCACCACTCGTCTGGAACACAGTCTCTCCACATATGGTGTTTCCCGTGCTGCTTCTCCCAACTCCAGTTTTCCCCAGCAGGACTATCCTCCTTGTACTCGGCTCTAGAAGAGAATAACAACTCTGTATCAGTGAGACTGTCTCTTGCCACTTGTCACTTTTTGTAATAAATGAATTCCATAGAAATTCAGAAAACAGAATTTAAACACACACACACACACACACACACACACACACACACACACACACACACACACACACACACACACACACACACACACATGGAGACTGGCCATGGCTGATTCTACTATCTGACAGTGTGAAGCTGGCAGAGCTGACTCTCATAGCCCTCGAATGCGACATCACATGACAGTATGACATGATAAGTGAAATCACTAAACTTCAACAGTGACATGACATCATATGTCAGGTGTAAATCATCAATCAATGATTAAATTATCATCATTTATGACATCATCACTGATGTCTTCAATGATGACAGTGACATCATCACTGTGGCATAGTAACCTTCAACAGTGACATTGGCTGTGGGGAAGAGGGATGCTGGAGAAGGTTTTGGGAACCAGAAGATGGTTTCCGCCCCTGGGCTGAAATCTCTATTAACGGAGGAGCCCTTCACGAAGGTGAAGGCACGTTGCTCAGGAGGGATGAGGAGCGGAGGAACATGAGATGAGGAGCAACAGCCAAGATTGAGGAGGTGTGAGAAACACCGGAAACTTGAAGGAAGAAGAAGAACCAGGTCTAGAGTGAGACCATCTAACTGTGAGAGGCAGCAATGTGCCGCAAGGCATCCATCCAGTCTGCCGGAAAGCCATTAGAAGAAGAAGAACAGTGACATCATCAATGATGACATTATCATCAATTATGACATCATCACTGTTGACATCATTGCTGACATCATAATCAGCAGTGACATCATCATCATTGACAACAGTGCTGACATCATCATTGATGACATCATCTAACAGTCGTCATCATCGGTGACATCATCTAACAGTACCTCAACCTCTACGGGCGCCACCTGGCGCATGGCCTGATGGTGCCCGCAGCTCAGGAACACAAAGCCTGCAGCACCGGAAATGATGGTGCCCGCAGCTCAGGAACAGAGAGCCTGCGGTACAGAATTTTTTAACCCCCATACAATGCCACAGTGACATCATCACTGTAATAGTAACCTTCAACATCATCAGTGAAATCATCAATCATGACATTATCATCAATTATGACATCATCACTGTCGACATCATTGGTGACATCATCATCAGCAGTGACATAATCCTAACAGTCGTCATCATCGGTGACATCATCTAACAGATGTTATAAATCACTAATGATGTCACAGACAGTGGTGGGTGACGTCATAATCACTAATGATGCTACATCAGAATGACATGAAACTTCCCGAGAGCCACTGTGAGGTGGCTGTCTGTCTTTCTGAAGTGAAATTATTATGTGGAAGCAGAGGGTTTCCTTTTAATATGAATCTGAAATTTGAAAATGGACAGCTCTGCCTGGTGGCCAGGTCACTACTATAGTGATGTCATATCGACGATGATGTTATAAATCACTGATGATGCCACAGTCAGTGATGAGGTAATAAATCACTGATGATATCATACATGATGTCATAATCATGTCATAATGTGGGCGGCGTATATTCTACATTCACACAGCTCTTCAGAATAAAAGTCTAACACAGTTCACACACAGCCCTTCACAATAAAAGTCCAACACACACTTCACACAGCCCTTCACAATAAAAGTCCAACACACACATCACACAGCCCTTCACAGTAAAAGTCCAACACACACTTCAGGCAGCCCTTCGCAATAAAAGTCCAATGCACACTTCACACAGCCGTTATAGATAGGGATGGATATAATTTTGTATTTTTCCAATACCACTGCTAAAATGATATTTTTAAGATGCTACTGGTGCCAAAACGGTGCCTGACCCGATACTTTTTAAAATTCAAGACGGATTTAAAGTGGATTTTTTTATTTATTATTTAGATGATTCCAAGCAGTGCACGCTCCAAACGATAATGTTAGTGAAGTGCGGCACCAGTTTCGGAAAACACCGGAGGGCGGCTATTTCACTTAGCAGCTTGATAGTCCAGTAAAAATGTCACTTGACCTCACACTAATTGCAACAAAACCAAACTCAACTGATTTTGTATCCTCAATATGTCCTCAATGAAGGAAAAAAAGTGTTAAGGAAATTTATGAAGGGAAAGTTTTGAAAATGACCTATATGATGCTACCAAAAACGTTTTTTTATTTATTTTTTAACATTTTATTTTTTTATTTTTTTTATTTTTTTTCTCCTTGAAGTAAAACACACATAAGTGATGAGATTTATGGCACATTAAAAAAAAAAAAAAAACGTTTTTGGTAGGCTACCATCATATTTAGGTCATTTTCAAAACTTTCCCTTCATACATTTCCTTAACACTTTTTTTCCTTCATTGAGGACATATTGAGGATACAAAATCAGTTGAGTTTGGTTTTGTTGCAATTGGTGTGAGGTTGACCCACATATTTGCATAAAATGCCTGGACTATGAGCATTGCTCCTAAATCTGCGTTGCAATTTGGTACCGGTGGTACCGGGTTTACGTACCCAACCCTAGTTATAGACTTGCAACCCCTGACTGCAAAGAAAATGTTACAAATGTCTGGTTTGCTTAAACCAGAGAAAATGGTGGAAATGGGGGAGGGGAAGATTTGACAGTACAGGACCACTGAATTTCTCCCTCACAGTTATCTGACTCACTCTCCTTCAGTACATGACTTTGATTATATATGGAAACGAGAAATTATCACAAAGGCATCTGTGGATGCCTTTACTAGAATTCATTCCGATTTCTGAGCATGCAGTGAATCCCACTATCAAATGTCCATCAGGAAATTGGCTGGAGTATAGGATTTAGCAGTTATTTACCAGTTTTGAAAGCCCAAATTAGGAGCTTTTTCTCTGTTTCTACTTCTGTTTCTCTCACTTGATCTTAGATAGTCTGTAGATTAGTATGAAAATGTTTCTATTGTTGTCAAACTAAATGTGCCACTGCAGACTTGGCCAGAAAAGCTGGTTACATGAAGATTCATTTTATGAAATGAATCAAATCCTATTCATCATTATGAAATGGAATAAAATGACATTTCAGATTGGAATATTTCAGTTGTTTATCTGCCTTGTTACTGCTCGGAGTAGGAGTGACTGAGTTCAAGATGAACAAAATCCTAGTCATGCTAAACTGGTTATCTGGTCATGTCTGACTATTTTTTCTTTTACATTTGACATTAGCAATTAGCTCCCAACAATAAAAGCACATTTCAAAAGTGATTCATCGTGGAAAAATAGCATTTAGGAGCATTTATTTGTCAGCTATGTGTTTTGAGAACATCACTATTCACAGAAATGTTGAAGAAGGTTCCATCTTAAGTGTAGCAGCTAAAGCAGCTAAAATGGGATTTATACCAAAATGTCGTCTATTCTATTGTTTAAAGTGTGTCAGATTAATTACATTGCTCAGTGTTGACAGATAAAGACTAAAAGAAGAAACCTTAACTTACCAGCCGAGGCGTCCATGTTGTCAGAAAAGAAATCAGTGCAGAATGGCTAGCAACCGTTACTGGTGGAAGTCCAAATGCTTTTGTGGCTGTGCTCAAGCTGGTGCGTAATTTCTACTGTGGACGGGGGAAATGTACCCCCCTCCTTTTAAAACCCTGTTTGTGTCCCACCCACTTTTTTAACTGCAAAAATCGTATTTAACAAGATACATGTCATATCTGACACCAAAATACACGGTATGTGTTTTATTAAATATATTTGATTGATTGATTGATTGATTGATTGATTAGTTTATTTGGTCATATTATTCCAGAAATCAATTATCAATACAAGAATTTTCATATAGATCAAACAAGACCAAAATGTGTAGACTGAAGCCGGGGCTTATTATGTCTACCCTTTTAACACAATCTCAAAAAGCCTTTATAGTGCAAAAGAACATATTTAGAGAATGAAAGAAGCGAACTAAAGAAAAATAAAAAATAAAATAAAAAATGTTACTCAAACTGGCGTTGTCTCGGCTAAGGAGCATCGAAATTCATCTTTCCATACTTACATACATTCATCCACACAAACATCCATATACGCCCTACCAGATTTACATTGATGTATATTTACATGGTAACACATTTACACTTCTGTATACACATACATACTTGTACACTACACGCACACATTCTTCGATATTTAAACACATGATTTTGTCCATAATTTTGCGATAAATAATTTAAGATATATATAAACATATATATATAATAGGGGTGTCACGATACACTTATTTCACGATACGATACGATACACGATATTGGGTTCACGATAACGATACGATACGATATTTTAACAATATTCTTTTTAACAAAAGTAAATAATTTTTATGTATTTATTTATCATTTATTTAACCATGTGAGTCCCGTTGAAATCGAAACCTCTTTTCAAGGGAGCCCTGGGAAAATACTGGAAAAATAGTCTTTCATTTGAAATACACAAAATACAAAACAAATGCTGTTTTTGGAAATTGTTATTATAATAACTATAAAACAACATGGAAGATAATGCTTCTCTTGCAATAGAATGTGTCACACTGTCACAAACTAAATGTTTGTTGCATGGTGAAAGAAAAATAAAGTATACAATCTATTTCTTAAATAACTCATGCTCAATGGTCCCTAAACTTATGTAATCTATGTAATGTACCCCTTGAGCTGTTTTGCCATGCCAGTAGTAGTCTACCCCCTCACTCATGCGTGTTGATTCTGCTAAATCTGTTCTATTATTATTCAGGAGCAAACATTTATTTTTTATTTATTTTTTTGTATCGTAATTTTTTTCTGACGATACATATCGTGACGTTTTGATATCACGATATATCGTGCGACGAAATATCGTGACACCCCTAATATATATACATATATATATAATATGACTATACCACTGTTTTATATTTATCTATGATCTTGCATTTATACATATTTTTGAAGGTCTTAAGTGAGTTGCACAGTTTCATTTCATCATCAAAATTGTTCCACAGGTTCACCCCTTTTACTATTTGGAATGGTCCACTACATCGGATCGTCTTTCTGTTTTTACCACGGCACAGAACCGTGATTATAACACCACATATACGGGTGACTCAGTCACTCACTCACTCACTCACTCACTCACTCACTCACTCACTCACTCACTCAGTCAGTCACTCAGTCCAGAACCTTAGTGAGGTCTTGGGAAAACCAAAGAGTATACAGAGTAGATCGTTATATCCCTCCCATTATTTCTTGTTCACCAGTGGTACTCTCTCTCATTGCAGTCAGGAACTAGGGGTTGTCCCATGGTTTCAGAGAAAAACATCACAGCTGCTGACTCACATGTACAGTGTAAACAACAGTGTCATCTGCATACACTTGCACTTTCATTAAAGTGTAACTAAAACCTAAAACGTATTTCTTTTCAGCTTTAAACCAATGCATATGGCTTTTGAGAAGTTCACTGATGGATTCTCATCAAAATCTACACATTTGAGAGTAAACTGTTAGAATTCTACAAACTGGATAATTTTCATGCCCTCTAGGGGTTGAAACCCGCTTTCGCACTGAGGCGTCCCAAGTGGCTGATTTCGGTTCCTGTTACGTCACGACGAAGCCCCCCTTTCCCACCCACCCCCCACCTCACCATCAAGACCGCTGTGAGGAGAGTAGTTTATTGGCACTTTTCACAGCAACCGACCATGTTGATGTTGCATTGACTTCCTGATTTATCACCAATGGTTGCTGTGAAAAAGGTCTACAGAATGTAGACCTTTTTCACAATCTATGCTGTTAGCATAGATTATTTTAGTGTAAATGTTATAGTTGTGTGGATTTATGGTATTTGGTAGGTTAGTTAGTGATTTTAAACAGTTTAGACCCACTATGACCATGTTGGCTAGCTGTGTTTCCCAGGCCAGCTACAGCAATGATTCAAGATTCAAGATTCAAGATTTTTATTGTCACTCCATGGTACAAGTATCACGTGTGAAATTCTTGTGCTGTGGACTCCGTTTACAACATAGTATAAATATAACAGGGCATATGAGTGCAAAAACAACAAGAGACACAACAAGCAATAAGGCAGTATAGTGATAAGACAAGTCAGAGACAGTGGCATATTCACTGCACATAGGTGCACATGTCATGTGCATACTTTAGACGTGCTTAAACATTTTAAAGGTCCCATTCCGTGCAAAAGCTGTTTTTACTTGTAAATGCATATATACTGCTGTCAGCCCTCCCTGTAATGAGTGGTCACACGCTCAGAACTGCCACAGTTGGATTTGTCCCTATACAGCTCTCTCAAGCAGTCTCCTCCAAGCCACACCCCCAAACGCGTCGTTTGCCCAGAGGGGAATCTGGGGGAATTTCGACGTCACTAGCTTCCTCCTGCATACTGCGCGGGTCCCTCTCACACAAGCTACCTGCACCATTTAGTCTATAGCCACAAAATTAACACTTCTAGCTGGAGCGACGCCAACTGTACGTGATCCAGCAACTGCAGAGGTGCATTCGGTAAGTCTAGGCATTTTGAGATGTCCTCTTTAGCGTAGTACCGTTAAGTTAACGATAACTCGCAACCTAGCGTGCTGGTCCACAGACGCTAATCTGATTGGCCGCTGGGAGCCTGGGGCGGGCTCTCCCTCAGCGGCCAATGGGAACTGTTAGTTCTGAATATATTATAGAAACAGGCCATTCTTGGGAAGCGACCAGATGAGGAAGTGAGAACTCCGTCACAACAAACTGGGTTGCAATATTTTCGACAGATTAATCCAGAATCATGTTTTATGGACCAGAGACACACGTTTTTAAGAGGTTACAGCTGCACGAATTGGGACCTTTAAATTCGGCGTATTTGACATACAGGTGCAAATAGCATATTCCTTATTAAACATACAATTAAACTCTGCGTTTTAAATTCGGCGTATTTGACATACAGGTGCAAATAGCATATTCCTTATTAAACATACAATTAAACATTAGACATACGTAATGGTAGCAGCTACAGTACGGTACAGTACGGCTACTACACTATTTGTGTATGTTAAGGAGTCTCGTGGCCTGCGGGAAGAAACTGTTCCTCAAGCGATTTGTGCATGCTTTTGGAACCCTGTATCTTCCCCCTGAGGGTAACAGGGAGAACAGGCTGTTGTGGGGATGGTTTGTGTCTTTGA
The DNA here is from genome assembly GCF_964638095.1 of Poromitra crassiceps. Lineage (NCBI taxonomy): Eukaryota > Metazoa > Chordata > Actinopteri > Beryciformes > Melamphaidae > Poromitra > Poromitra crassiceps. The sequence continues at coordinate 38,239 of NW_028151980.1, forward strand.
TGATCTTCAGGGACCTCCTGAGGCACCGCTGTTTATACAGTTCATGCAGTTCTGGCAACTCACATCCTGTTACGTGCTGGGCCGCGCGTCTCACTCTCCGTAGCGCCCTGCGTTCCATGGTGGTACAGTTCCCGTACCAGGTGGTGAAGCAGCCAGTCAGCAGGCATGGCAGTCTGGGTGTACACTCTGCGCCATAGATCTTCCATTACTATCTATTCTAGATGGTTCACCGCAGCAATTTTTTTTTTCTTTTTTTTTTCCCCGATTTTTTTTAAATCCCATTTTATCCCCCATTAGTGCTCATTTGATTTCTCAATCCTGGTTGCTACTCCATCCTCTGCCGATCTGGGGAGAGCCGAGACTGGCTCCATGCTTCCTCCGAGACATGGGCAGTCAGCCAGCCGCTTCTTTTCACCTGACAGAGGAAGCTTCACCGGTAGGACATAGCATGTGGGAGGTTCACGCTATTCCAACCAGTTCCCCTCCCTCTGACCAGGCGCCCTTAACGACCAGAGGAGGAACCACATTAGCAACCAGGATATTGCATGTTTTTGTGAAGGGGGTTCCTATATGAAGGAAACCCCCGGGAGGCACGGGGAGAACATGCAAACTCCACACAGAAAGGCCCTTTTGACGACCCCACCCGGGCGGTGGGCACTCGAGGACATGCGGACGGGCACGCATTCCTTCAGCGTTCACATCGTCCCAGGTGGGAATCGAACCCACAACCTTCATGCTGTGAGGCGATAGTGCTTACCACTGCACCACCGTACCTCCCTCACCGCAGCAATTCTAACAACTGGTAGCAGCAAGTCTCTTGAATGCAAATGGTCACGTGGTCACCTGACCTCTCCCCAAGTCTCGTTACTCCCCCCACCCTCCGCCCCACTTGTTTTCTTCTTCAGGCAGGCTTTAAGCAGGGTTAGTGCTGACCTAGCAAGCTAACTTGAAATAGAGATCATGCCCTATCATTGCAATCGGCGTAGAAACTGCGTTTAAGGCCTAGTGCTAGGCCGCCTAGCGCAGTTAGTGGGTGTGCACCAGCGCACTCGCTATCTTGGTATCGGCGCTACACGCAGCCTCAACCATTATAACCACGCCTTTTAAGCGTAAAATTATGCACAGTCCGCTCATTGGAGAAGTGCAGTACGCTTGCCTTTTAAGCTCCAATTCCAGGAGAAATCCGGTAAAACCAGACAAAGCCAAGCCTCTGCCCCCCCCCCCCCCTTCCTTCATCCCGTCTGTCTGTCTCCATATATAGGCTATTATTCCATATTATTATGCTTCTCAAACCAATCTAACTGCAGTTTAAATACTGCAAGCATGTAAATACGCTACACTATAGCAAGATCAAAGTGAAAAGAATGTTCTAAATGCATCAGCTAGAAAAATATAGCCTATCCCTATATGATGAGATTAATTAGATTGGTGAAAGTTTGTCCAGAAAGATATCGTTTTCTCTCCCCTGCTGCAGGTAGAATGATGCACGTAAATATACCCTACATTATGTAAAGTCATTGCATAAATGTGTTTTTATTGTAAAACTAAATGTGAAGTAGGGCCAAGTTATTGGAGCGGACATCACAGTATAGCACATGACAGTAGAAGCGCGTTCTGCTGTCACTTATCTAAATCACGTTAAATCGACAAGGGATATATATAGGCCCAGGAGGACATATATGTTTCACATAGGGTGGTGTTTTCATTTGGATGTTTTATTTGGTCCAATATTGAAATGTTCTACAATTGCAGGTTGTGTTACCATTACACATGATTTATTTAGATCGACCTTTATATCTATTTCGGCTCATTTGGTTGCTATTTAGTAGCGAAATGGAGTACCACAATGCATGCTGGTGTGACCGGTGGACTTCTGCTGTCACTTATCTAAATCACGTTAAATCGACAAGGGATATATATAGGCCCAGGAGGACATATATGTTTCACATAGGGTGGTGTTTTCATTTGGATGTTTTATTTGGTCCAATATTGAAATGTTCTACAATTGCAGGTTGTGTTACCATTACACATGATTTATTTAGATCGACCTTTATATCTATTTCGGCTCATTTGGTTGCTATTTAGTAGCGAAATGGAGTACCACAATGCATGCTGGTGTGACCGGTGGACTTCTGCGTTGTGTTGTGTTGTGTTTTAATGATCGGACCCAACAACCGGGATATCTTCAAGTCAGACAGAGGCTGTTTATTCTGACAGAAATGAAAACAATTATCCTCCACTCTGCAGTAGCCTACTTTTCCCCACCACAATCCTCTTCCACCAGGAAATATAGTAAGAGGAAGAGGTGAGGGTATCAGGAAGTTTAGAGGCACTGGGAAGGAGGAGCAACACTACAAGAGGCGAGGTGGGACAATTACATGACAACAGAGGTGGAGGTAGACGAAAACTGACAGGTATATTACTTGAAACAACAAATAAATAACATAATAGTGTAATTATATAATGGGCAAATCACATCTGTTACACTCACCCCCCTAGAATTACACTAATATCTGGAATGTACAACAACCCACATACACAAACACACTGGCCACAAAGAAAACACAACAAGTGTAATAAAACAGCAACATGAGCTTCCTACTTAAAGGATAAGAGAATGAGAGATCAGCTTGGCGCCTAGCAAGATCTCACAATACTCCACAGACAAAGTGAGGTGCCTTATACACCCCACACACTCAGGCCAAACAATGTGCATGGGTAAATTGACAAGAAAAATAAAACAAAAATAAATAAATAGATTGGGATTCACACAACAGCACACCACCATAACAATTAAAGTGCGGACCAAGAACATGCCCAAAAAAAAAAGCCACAGCAGCAAGTCACTCTCACTCACACATAGCATCACACATGAATAACAGCACTGGGGCTTGGCTCAAGCCCTAGGAGGGACTCAAGTTGTGTCATTGACTCAATCAAACGATACACCGGCCTAATGGCCCTGCCAAATCGTGAGGCGAGCAGGTTGGCTGCATTTGATGCCTGTGGCACACCAGGTGGCAGTTGCAGCACTGGATCGGGGAGGGCTGTCGGAGAAACCACAGCAGTGGCAGGACCACCAGAAGCGGGGGAGGCCGCCACAGAGAGAAGTGGTGGACAGTCCAAGATAGAGGACTCATCCATGGAGGGCTGATCATGGACCCATGAGGCAGTACGGCCATCATCCCAGTCATCAACACTCAAGACGGAACCAGCAAGGGACGGCTCGCCAGTTGCAGCAGCAGTTCCCAATCCAGACATCTCACTCACATCCTGAGCAGTCGCAGCAGGAGGGACATCGCTCACATTAGAGGCGGGCAAGGACACAGGAGCAGCCCCACCATCCAGAGCTTCATCCAGGGGCAGGAAGTTGACCTGGAGTAGCAGGTTCCGGTGAACAACACGTTCACTCCCTTCCTGATCTCTGATCCGGTAGATATGCAGGGCAGGTTTCGAGGCCACCACGGTGTAGACAACAGGGAGCCATTTGTCAGAAAGCTTACACTTACCCTTGACGCCCTTGTTCGCCAGCAGGACCTGGTCACCAAGAGACAGAGGCTGGCCTTTGATGCGCTTGTTGTACTGGTCGCACTGATGCCTCTGCTCAGCTGTGCAGTTCTTCTGAGCCAGTGCCATGGCACAGTGCAGATCTTCCAAAAGTGACTTGACATAGGCATCATAGTCACACACGGTCACATCATGGAGCACGTTCTTGAAGAGAAGGTCAAGAAGAAGAAGGTCAACCGGCAGCCGGACTCTCCCGAACATCAAATAGAAAGGCGCAAACCCAGTGGTCTCATGGACAGTGCAGTTGTATACAAATGTCATGGTCTGGATCATCTGCGGCCATTTCTGCTTGGAGCGAACAGGCAGAGACCTCAACATGTTGCCAAGGGTGCGGTTAAATCTCTCCGTGCCGCCGTTCCCCATAGGATGGTAAGGCGAGGTGTGGGACTTGTCAACCCCTGATAACTGCAAGAGCTCAGCGATCAGCTCACTCTCAAAGTTTGCTCCCTGGTCAGAATGGAGGCGCTGAGGGAAGCCATAGATGCAGAAGTAATTCTCCCACAGCTTCTTGGCTACCCTCTTGGCAGTCTGGTCCCGGCAGGGGAACGCATGAGCCAACTTGGTGAAGTGATCAGTGATCACAAGAACATCAACAGACTTGTTGTTACTGTCCTCAGCTGACCAAAAGTCGACACACACAAGTTCCAGAGGAGCGGAGGTCTTGATACTCTCCAATGGGGCCCTCACGGAAGGCTCAGGAGTCTTGCTGAGGACACATCTGCGGCAGCACTTAACATGATTGCGGACATCTTTCTCCATGTCATGCCAGAAGAAGCGTTGGCGAGCTAGTGCAAGTGTGCTGGGCTGACCTTGATGACCAGCATGGTCATGAACACCGGAGAGAGCGTCTGCTTTCAGGGACCCAGGCACAATGAACTGAAACCTTTTCTGTTTGGTCAAGGGGTCCTTCGTGACCCTATAGAGGATGCCGTTAAGGAGTGTTAGCTTGTCCCATTGCTTAAGGACTCTCAGAGCCGGCTGACCCTCATTGCACCGCTCACGTCTGGAGGGCCTGCGTTTCCTCTCAACATAGTGAGCGACCCTTCAGATGACTGGGTCCTGTTGCTGGTGTGACTGAAGGTCAGCAAGAGACAAGGAAGGCAACATATCTTGGCCTGGAGGTGCCAAGGTGGCGAGGTGGTCAGCAAGAGAGGCTGCACGCTGCTTAGGGGCAGAGTCCCAGTCGTCCAAAGAGGAGAGAAGAGAGGAGACATCATCCATAGACAGTGAACCATCAACAGCAGCGGAGAGGCCCCCCAGTGACTGTGGCTGGCAGGTGAGGCGGAAGGTGTCCTGCACACATCCATCATGGACATCACAGACCTGCTCCAGCAGCTCAGAGTAAGGCTCACACAGCAGCCGCTCCCTCAAAGGCTTCACAAATGGATCCCTACTGAGGGCATCCGCCACTACATTCAACCGGCCGGGAATGTGCTTGATTTCAAAGGAGTAGGGAGCCAGCTTAGAGACCCAATGCTGCTCACATGCGTCGAGCTTTGGCTTGGTCAGGATGTACGTCAGAGGATTGTTGTCTGACCAGACGGTGAACCTGTGACCCTTGAGCCAATGGCTGAACTTATCGCAAACTGCCCACTTAAGAGCCAAGAACTCCAGCCTGTGGGCAGGATAGTTAGCTTGAGCGCGACTGAGGGACTTGCTTGCAAAAGCGATTGGTCTTGCTCTCTCCTCGCCAGCAGGCACCTGAGACAGGACAGCGCCTACACCATCAAGGGAAGCATCGGTAGAGAGTACAAAAGGCCTATCAAAGTCTGGGTGTGCCAGCACCACACTGTTGAGGAGTGCATTCTTGAGATTCTCAAACGCTATCTCACAAGCAGGAGTCCAATCCTCAGGAGTCAGTTCACGGAAGGTGCCAGCTCTCCGCCTACTGAAGGAGCTTTTGGCTCTCCTCTTCTGCCCTGCTGTCAAGGCGTAGAGTGGCTTTGCGATGGAAGAGCAGCCAGGAATGAAATGCTGGTAATACATGACCATCCCAAGAAATGATTTGATTCTCCGCTGAGATGGTGTGCAGCCATCACTGTTCATGAGATCCTCCTTCCCGAATGCCGAGATTGCCTCCACCTTCTCCTGATCGACTGAGACACCACTGCTGCTCACCACGTGGCCAAGAAACTTCACACACCTCCGCAGAAAGTGACACTTCTTCTGCGCCAGCTTCAGGTTGTTGGCTCTGAGACGTGAGAAGACCGTCTCCAGTCGCTTCAAGGCTTCCTCCTCAGATGGAGCAAACACGAGCAGGTCATCAAGATAACAGAGGAGGCTGGAGAAATTCAAGTCACCGAAGACACTGATCATCATCCGCATAAAGGATGCGGGGCTGTTGCAAAGGCCCTGGGGAAGTCTGTTATATTCATACAGGCCTAAGGGTGTCGTGAAGGCTGTGTAGCGCCTGTCAGACTCATGGAGGGGGATGTTGTAGAACCCCGACGTGAGATCCATGGTGCTGAAAAAGGCGTTTCCACCGAGGGCAGCAAGGCAGTCACCCTGGTGAGGCAATGGGTGAGCATCCTTTGCGGTCTTGGCATTAAGCCATCGAAAGTCAGTGCAGATCCTTAAGTCTCCCGACTTCTTCCAGACCAGGACCAGCGGTGAAGCATATTCACTGATTGACTTAGTGATGATGCTTTTAACTCCATCTCAGACAGCACCTCTCTCAGTTTATGATAGTGTGCTGGAGGGACACGGCGATAGGGCAGCCGGAAAGGGCGATCATCAGTGAGGTGAATACGGTGGACGAACTCCTTCGCTTCTCCACAGTCCAGCTTGTCCTTGGAGAAGACATCCTGATAAGTGAGCACAAGGTCAGCCAGCCGCTCTTTCCATTCATCTGACACTTCACAGCCCGACAGGTTGATGTCTGCCAGTCCACAGCCTTTAAGCTGCTCACAGGGGTCAGAGGTGGCATCCCCTCTGGAGACAGCGTCAGCTGCTTGACCAGCCTGCAGCCTACATGTATTCACACCCTGGGAGATGGGGAGGTCCTCAACTGCGAAACAGGGAAAGACATCTGCCACCTTAGCATTGCGGCGCAGGGTCACAGGACTTTTTGTTGGGTTGAGGATTTTCATTGGAACCCAGCGGTCTCCCCACATGGGTGCCACCACCCGCCCGACGATGATGTCTCTAGGGGCTGAACGTGAAGAGGTCGGTTCTACTATGACAGCGCTCCCAGGCGACACAGGAGCACTACTGGGCAGCTTTCCCCACACCAGATACTCCTTCATCAAGGCCACCAGCTCAGTGGCCTTGTGGTCTGAGTGTCCGCCCTGAGACTGGGAGGTCGTGAGTTCGATCCCCGGCCGAGTCATACCAAAGACTATAAAAATGGGACCCGTTTGCCTCCCTGCTTGGCACTCAGCATCAAAGGGTTGGAATTGGGGGGTTAAATCACCATGTGATTCCCGAGCGCGGCGCACGCTGCCGCTCACCGCTCCCCCAGGGGATGGGTCAAATGCGGAGAACAAATTTCACACATTGTGTGACAATCAGTGGGACTTTACCTTTACTTTACCTTCTGTGGTGCAAGTGTGACAGCCTGCCGTAGCCTAACGGTGCCAACCTTGTCAGGCAGTACAGGACCAGACCAACGGGTAACGGAACTGAGCAACTGGAGAAACTGCTCACACTCCGGGTCTGAGGTGTTTGAGCAGATGAGCTCCCAGTACTTCTCATCAGACTTCAACCTCTGTGTTATGGGCCTGATCACATTGCTTCCAATGATGAGCTCGTCCCTCTGCCCCGGAATGAGGAATGCTGGTACAGTGAATTTGGATCCATAAATCTCAATGTCCAGGTCATAGATGCATCTGGGTTGTGTCGTAAGGCCACCACAGCCAACAAGCACCACCTTCTCGGGCACAGGCTGAGGATTCGGGAGAACACCAGCGACTCTAAGCTTGGACTCCGCCTCTTCACTGAGTGTACATGACATGCTCCCTGAATCAAGCATCCCCCTCAAAGTAAACTGTCCCCTTACAGAAACTGGAGCATAAAACAGTTCACTAGCCACCTCTACCCGATGTGACCCCACAACAATTACTGTTTTGTCATCAGGAAGAATACTACAACAGTTCACATATGTCGACTGCAAATCTTCTTCATTACAGAGGGTCTCACTTGCACTGCCCATGTACCCCTCTCACTACATGGGCGGGCTAGTTTAAATCAGTTTGGGAGGGAGAAGGAGGTGGCATGGCTTGAGAACGGGGGGATTGTGGGCATTCATGCTTCATATGACCAGGACTGAAGCAGTTGTGGCACAGTCTATGAAACCGGCAGTGTGCGTGAGTCGAGTGGTCCCTGGAGCCACAAACCTTGCATGTATAGGGCTCAGAAACCTGCTCGTTACGGAGACGGGACGGCTGACGGTTGAATGGCTCAGGGTTGAATGGCTGGCGGTTGAATGGCTGGCGGTTGAATGGCTGAGGGTTGCCTGGCCTTTGACCGGTTGCAAGGGAGGCATTGCACAGAGACAGGACTTTGTCGAACATAGCCACAACCTGCTGGACTCCAGGCTCAGTAGCTGGCAAGTCTATGGCTGCAGGTGGACCAGAGACAGTGGCTGGAGGCAAGGGAGCAGGCACATATGGACTCGCCACCATGGTTTCAGGCCAAGGGTGACTGTAGGCCATGGCAGGAGCAGGCAGAGGGTTCCCTGAGCCAGCATGGAGACGTCGAAAGGGCTCGGTCACAGGGCTCTGACTGTAGGCTGACAAACCCACTGTGTGACGGGACTGGGCTGCTGTGCTCCTCACATTTCTCATGTGACTGTCCAGATGCTCCTGAACCTCAGCTGCACTCCAGCGCTCAGGTGCCTTCAGCAGGAATGACATGGCGAGACCAGGGTCGGGGCAGTGGTTGATGAACATCATGACCACCTCAGCACTGGGGTCCTCCACACTCCTACCCCGCCTCTGGAGACACTCGTCAGCAGCATCAATGGACTTGTTAAGGCGAATCCAGTAGTCCATAGCATTCTCATCAGCACGGGGAATGGTGCTATAGAAATCCTTCATGGGCATGTTTGAGTATGACAGTTCACTAAAGTTACATTTCAGTATGTCAAAAACAGCCATGGGCAGCTCTGCCCCACCCAGTTCAGGGCGGCTGCGGAGGGACACCTTCACCACATCTCTAGTTTCAGAAATATGTAATTTATACCTGGCTGTTTTGGTAGGATCATCTGCTTTGATATTATGTAGTGATGGGGTAAAATTGAGTTTTGGATTGGTTGAAGTATGGATTCCGAGGTATTTAATGAGCTGACTTGTGTGTTTGTAGAGTCAGTGTCCAAACTAGCATTCCAGTGTAAAAGCTATATTAAAATGACTTTACCAAGGCAGTCTTCTCAGATAAAACCCTTTATTTAAAGTCTTAGTTCATTTCAGAACAAAATAAAAAGCCACACGTGGCCTTCATCAGGGCAGTGTTGAATGAGGCAGTTTACACAGAATATAATCACACAAGTAGACAATTGTGACACCTGTTGAGGAGAAAGGGAGAAAGGGCCAAAAAGCATTATCTCACTATATGACAGCCAGTGGCATCATTAGGCCTGGGCTTTCAGGACTATAGCACCGGATCTTTTATGAAAAGATTCAGAATATGAAAAATATTTATTTATCTTATTTATTTATTTTACAAATAAGAATAGCTGCCCTCCCCTTAATGCTTTAAAGCCCTTAAAATAATAAGAATGGTATTGGTGATCAGAATTCCTTAGTCTCATCCTCTCTGTGTGTAAGTGAAATAAAGAAGGAGGAGACATCACTCTCATCATAGTGTATCTGTAATGTAACAGTGAAACTATCAATACAACCGTTGTTCTACATTCTCTAATTGTTAACTTCTTCTAAATTAAATTATGCCAATGCTGAATAATGCCCTCTCAGGACCCCTGATGGTCCCTGGACCTCACTTTGAGACACAATTTGCGCCATTTTAGATGAATACTGAAGAACTAGATTGGTGGTTCTCAAAGTGAGGTCCAGGGACCATCAGGGGTCCTGAGAGGGCATTATTCAGCATTGGCATAATTTCATTTACAAGAAGTTAACAATTAGAGAAAGTAGAGGAACGGTTGTATTGATGTAGTTTCACTGTTACATTACAGATACACTTACAGAAGTATTTTGAATCACCAATACCATTATTATTATTTTAAGGGCTGTAAAACATGAATTAGATATGAATTAAAAGGATAGACCACTTTTTCGGGAGTTAAAGGAGGACTAACCCCCTAGATATGTATCAGAACAGTGATTTGAAAATACCTATGGAAAAAACCAAGAAATGACATATGCTCTTGTCTATACTAAACTCTTTGGCTGTGTTCAAGTCAAGATTTTTTTTCGGAAATTGACGCCATTACAGTTTGCCTACCGCCTCAAAAATAATTTTTTTGAGAGGGGCAATATCTTTATAAATATCAACAACTAGCCAACGCTGGTGGCATGTATGGAAAGAGTGTTGCTCAAAATGGTTGAAAGTTATATCAATTTGGTAATTCAGTGGCGAACTAGAAATTTAATTATTTTTCTGCATGTATGTCTATGGCAGCGTGTCAAACTACGTTACGAGAGCAAAGTGACATGGGCTCGTTACAGCAGCACACCGCACAATAGGAGAAACCCCCCGCTCTGGGGTAACACAATGCGAGATTTCTCCACGTCATTCCCTCGTACAACTAGCGATAAACCGCGCAATGAAATCCGTTTTTAATTTGCGTTTTGGGGCTTTTCGTGATTCTTGTTAAAAGTTACTGCAGCGCAGGGCAGTGTCAGACCTCCATGTGAAGAGCTCCGCCCGCGCGTCCCCGCTGCCTGGAGCACACAGCAGCGCCTGCTCGCGCTCTAAAAGGCAGGGTGCCTACGAGCTGCTGCCTGGCAGGCAGAAAGGGCTCCAGACTCGGTGTGATAATCCTGTAACAGCATTTGAGCTTATTCAGGTAAGATATTTATAATGTAATGACACATTCAGCGATAAACTGTCTACAATGAAGACATATGTCAAATATGACAACGTGGTGTTCAGTATTTTAAGAGCACAGGAGCTACTTGCTTGATCAAATGGTCAAACCCAATCCGCGCAGCAAAACACACACGAGTCAACGTGGAGGAGCACACACACAGACACACCGAGAGAGCCCAGCTGCTGCTGCGCGCGCCCCCGGAGCTTGGGGCTAGTGCATGAGGTTACAGTACGACTCTCTCCCGCCCGCTCCCGCCTGCCTGGGCTGCTTCCAACTCGGACTGATAATATATACATCATCATTCGAGCTTATCCAGGTAAGATATTAATAAAGTAGTGACACATTCAGCGGCAAACTAACTATAATTAAGACATGTGCCAACTTTGACGACGTTTGGTTCAGTATTTTAAGAGCAAACTTCAATAGGAATAGGCTTGGAGTTCTGAGGAGCCGAAAGGGTACAGGGGGGGTAGGGGAGTAACTATCTTGAAATCCCATAGTCTTTGGGGGCACTGTGACGTCAGTGTGCCCCTAATCTCCCATTCATTTGAGAAAAGAAAAAAAAGCAGTGTTCGACCCTTAGAGGGCGCTTATGCCAGATATGCTGCTGAAAAATTATACAAATGGTCAAATGGCAACAGTTTGGTGTCAAATGTGGAAATTTTGACCAGAATTCTTCACACATCACCCCCAAAGTCATATATATTGGTTAAAAGCTGAAAAAAAGTGTTTTGGGGGTTAGTTCTCCTTTAAGCTCATTTGCCACATCCCCCCCACATAACCAAGATACACCATGCCTTACCGGCATTGTCTGCGCAGTTTACAATGAGTTACAGTCGTGAAGTATAGTTAGTATCGCCATAGAATGGAGGCTAATGGTACAGCTGTTAAAAACCCACCAAACACACATCTCACGGTGCCAAAATAGCACCTCAGCACTGGGGTCCTCCACACTCCTACCCTGCCTCTGGAGACACTCGTCAGCAGCATCAATGGACTTGTTAAGGCGAATCCAGTAGTCCATAGCATTCTCATCAGCACGGGGAATGGTGCTATAGAAATCCTTCATGGGCATGTTTGAGTATGACAGTTCACTAAAGGTACATTTCAGTATGTCAAAAACAGCCATGGGCAGCTCTGCCCCACCCAGTTCAGGGCGGCTGCGGAGGGACACCTTCACCACATCTCTAGTTTCAGAAATATGTAATTTATACCTGGCTGTTTTGGTAGGATCATCTGCTTTGATATTATGTAGTGATGGGGTAAAATTGAGTTTTGGATTGGTTGAAGTATGGATTCCGAGGTATTTAATGAGCTGACTTGTGTGTTTGTAGAGTCAGTGTCCAAACTAGCATTCCAGTGTAAAAGCTATATTAAAATGACTTTACCAAGGCAGTCTTCTCAGATAAAACCCTTTATTTAAAGTCTTAGTTCATTTCAGAACAAAATAAAAAGCCACACGTGGCCTTCATCAGGGCAGTGTTGAATGAGGCAGTTTACACAGAATATAATCACACAAGTAGACAATTGTGACACCTGTTGAGGAGAAAGGGAGAAAGGGCCAAAAAGCATTATCTCACTATATGACAGCCAGTGGCATCATTAGGCCTGGGCTTTCAGGACTATAGCACCGGATCTTTTATGAAAAGATTCAGAATATGAAAAATATTTATTTATCTTATTTATTTATTTTACAAATAAGAATAGCTGCCCTCCCCTTAATGCTTTAAAGCCCTTAAAATAATAAGAATGGTATTGGTGATCAGAATTCCTTAGTCTCATCCTCTCTGTGTGTAAGTGAAATAAAGAAGGAGGAGACATCACTCTCATCATAGTGTATCTGTAATATAACAGTGAAACTATCAATACAACCGTTGTTCTACATTCTCTAATTGTTAACTTCTTCTAAATTAAATTATGCCAATGCTGAATAATGCCCTCTCAGGACCCCTGATGGTCCCTGGACCTCACTTTGAGACACAATTTGCGCCATTTTAGATGAATACTGAAGAACTAGATTGGTGGTTCTCAAAGTGAGGTCCAGGGACCATCAGGGGTCCTGAGAGGGCATTATTCAGCATTGGCATAATTTCATTTACAAGAAGTTAACAATTAGAGAAAGTAGAGGAACGGTTGTATTGATGTAGTTTCACTGTTACATTACAGATACACTTACAGAAGTATTTTGAATCACCAATACCATTATTATTATTTTAAGGGCTGTAAAACATGAATTAGATATGAATTAAAAGGATAGACCACTTTTTCGGGAGTTAAAGGAGGACTAACCCCCTAGATATGTATCAGAACAGTGATTTGAAAATACCTATGGAAAAAACCAAGAAATGACATATGCTCTTGTCTATACTAAACTCTTTGGCTGTGTTCAAGTCAAGATTTTTTTTCGGAAATTGACGCCATTACAGTTTGCCTACCGCCTCAAAAATATTTTTTTTGAGAGGGGCAATATCTTTATAAATATCAACAACTAGCCAACGCTGGTGGCATGTATGGAAAGAGTGTTGCTCAAAATGGTTGAAAGTTATATCAATTTGGTAATTCAGTGGCGAACTAGAAATTTAATTATTTTTCTGCATGTATCTCTATGGCAGCGTGTCAAACTACGTTACGAGAGCAAAGTGACATGGGCTCGTTACAGCAGCACACCGCACAATAGGAGAAACCCCCCGCTCTGGGGTAACACAATGCGAGATTTCTCCACGTCATTCCCTCGTACAACTAGCGATAAACCGCGCAATGAAATCCGTTTTTAATTTGCGTTTTGGGGCTTTTCGTGATTCTTGTTAAAAGTTACTGCAGCGCAGGGCAGTGTCAGACCTCCATGTGAAGAGCTCCGCCCGCGCGTCCCCGCTGCCTGGAGCACACAGCAGCGCCTGCTCGCGCTCTAAAAGGCAGGGTGCCTACGAGCTGCTGCCTGGCAGGCAGAAAGGGCTCCAGACTCGGTGTGATAATCCTGTAACAGCATTTGAGCTTATTCAGGTAAGATATTTATAATGTAATGACACATTCAGCGATAAACTGTCTACAATGAAGACATATGTCAAATATGACAACGTGGTGTTCAGTATTTTAAGAGCACAGGAGCTACTTGCTTGATCAAATGGTCAAACCCAATCCGCGCAGCAAAACACACACGAGTCAACGTGGAGGAGCACACACACAGACACACCGAGAGAGCCCAGCTCCTGCTGCGCGCGCCCCCGGAGCTTGGGGCTAGTGCATGAGGTTACAGTACGACTCTCTCCCGCCCGCTCCCGCCTGCCTGGGCTGCTTCCAACTCGGACTGATAATATATACATCATCATTCGAGCTTATCCAGGTAAGATATTAATAAAGTAGTGACACATTCAGCGGGAAACTAACTATAATTAAGACATGTGCCAACTTTGACGACGTTTGGTTCAGTATTTTAAGAGCAAACTTCAATAGGAATAGGCTTGGAGTTCTGAGGAGCCGAAAGGGTACAGGGGGGGTAGGGGAGTAACTATCTTGAAATCCCATAGTCTTTGGGGGCACTGTGACGTCAGTGTGCCCCTAATCTCCCATTCATTTGAGAAAAGAAAAAAAAGCAGTGTTCGACCCTTAGAGGGCGCTTATGCCAGATATGCTGCTGAAAAATGATACAAATGGTCAAATGGCAACAGTTTGGTGTCAAATGTGGAAATTTTGACCAGAATTCTTCACACATCACCCCCAAAGTCATATATATTGGTTAAAAGCTGAAAAAAAGTGTTTTGGGGGTTAGTTCTCCTTTAAGCTCATTTGCCACATCCCCCCCACATAACCAAGATACACCATGCCTTACCGGCATTGTCTGCGCAGTTTACAATGAGTTACAGTCGTGAAGTATAGTTAGTATCGCCATAGAATGGAGGCTAATGGTACAGCTGTTAAAAACCCACCAAACACACATCTCACGGTGCCAAAATACATGTTGTGCTTCGGGTACTCACCACACAATGTAATATTAATCCAAAAATGCACATAATTGGTCTTTTTGGAAGGAAAAAAGGTCGGCGGTCATGTTTGGAAAGTAGTGCCGGCTACCTCTTTTCCTTCCAAAAAGACTGATTATGTGCATTTTTGGATTAATATTACATCGTGTTACACACACACACACACACATACCCCCCAAGTCACCGGAAGCTTGGACCCCGCATCGCCGCTTGCGGCTATATTTGTTATTATGATTGATATGTTTGCTATTATTGTGATTACTATTATTATTATTATTATTAATAATGATGATGATAATGATAATAATAATAATAATAATAATAATAATAATAATAATAATAATAATAATAATAGTAATAATAATAATAATAATAATACAACATCAGATTTATATATCGCTTTTCCTAGTGCTCAAAGACCCTTTACACTACAAGATAAAACAACTTTAATAGAGACAATCAAAGAAATAAAAAGGTGAGATATGGCTGGGGAGGGCGTTCCAGAGGGTGGGGGTGGCTGCAGCGAAGGCCTTGTCGCCCCAGGTCTAGAGCTTAGTTTTGATGGGTTGGAGGAGGTTAGCATCTGTGGACCTGAGGGGGTTAGGCGTGTGATGGTGAAGGAGGCCGGAGAGGTAGGGTGGGGCCAGGCTTTTGAGGGCTTTGAAGGTGATGAGTAATATTTTGAAGTGAATCATGTGATGGGAGCCAGTGGAGATCATGGAGGAAGGGGGTGATGTGGTCAGAGCGACGGGTGGAGGTGATCATGCGGGCAGCAGAATTTTTGACGTATTGTAGTTTATTGAGGATTTTGGTGGGTGTACCATAAAGGATGCTGTTGCAGTAGTCCACTAGCGATGTGATGAATGCATGGGTCAGTGTTTCAGCAGCAGAGAAGGATAGTGAGGGGCGTAGACGGGCAATGTTCCTAAGGTGGAAGAAGGCGGTTTTAGTGATCTGGTTGACATGCGGGAGGAAGGAGAGGGTGGGGTCAAGAATGATAGCAAGTTTGCCGACGTGGGTGGAGGAGGTGACAAGGGAGCCATCAATGGTAAGTGAAAAATCTTGGGTGGAGCGGGTCAGAGAATTTGGGACAAAGATGATGATGATCTCAGATTTGTCAGTTGAGTTTCAGAAAGTTATTTTGCATCCAGATTTTAATATCAGAAAGGCAGGTGGTGAGGGTGGCGGCAGTGATGGTCTTGGTGGAAAGATAGTCTGTGATGGTCTGTGTGTCATCTGCATAACAGTGGAACCGGAGGCCATGTTTGCAGAGGATCTGTCTGAGTGGTAGCATGTAGATGATGAACAGTGGGGGACCAAATACTGAACCCTGGGGGACACCGTGAGGGACTGTATTCCTTACAGAAAATGAATTAGGACAATACCCTAATTATCAAAACTGTGCATTGTACTGATCCCTGTACTGTACAGTACATAGACATACTGCAAAGTACATACAGAACTGCATTTAAATAGAA
Organism: Poromitra crassiceps; assembly: GCF_964638095.1. Taxonomy (NCBI): domain Eukaryota; kingdom Metazoa; phylum Chordata; class Actinopteri; order Beryciformes; family Melamphaidae; genus Poromitra; species Poromitra crassiceps. The sequence goes on from NW_028151980.1 coordinate 54,252, forward strand.
ATCCACACTATAACCCCTTTGAATTTAACTGAATTGAGAGAGGGAGATGGAGAGACAGACATACAGGCAGATAGAAAGACAGACTGACTGACAGGGAGAAACCCAAAACAGACACGCACATGCAGAGAAAGAGGAGAGAGACGTGCCTAGGTGGATTATGAGACAAAGGGCCCCGGGCACCTACCCCGCCCCCCCAATCAGTGCTGCCACACAAAAACAAGACATTCTTGCAACGAGTGCAGGCACGAGGGCCATGTATACGCAGAGGCAATTGCACAATATCACCTGAATTCACCTCACCACACCACAGGCCCGATTTTAGCCTGCTACATTAGGGTGGGCTGGTAGGGGGCAACTTTGGCAGTAGGTTGCCAGAGGTTGTGGGTTCGGGGATGGGGATTAAGTTGCATTATATTCTAATGAGTTAAGTGTAATGGGTGCACCAAATTGTTCCAGTAGGAGTCAGCCACGCGTGATTTCTAACCCCACATAGGATAAGCAATAATCACGCCCTGTGCCCGCCTACGCAGCAGTCAAGCGCCGGGATTGGCCAGGAGCAAGTCTTTTGGTACTCACTCGTGTGAGGACAGAGAGAGGTTATTGACAGATCGTCTGTGGTGCCAACGACCCTCCGGGTGGTTACGAAGGTAAATAGCCTATGTCCATTGTCCAACAAGTTTTCTCAATTCATTTCCCTCTTTGCGATGTGATAAAAGTTTCTCAGTGAGTTATAGTTGATTGCCTCACTGAATTATCTGCTAATACCCAATTTTAGCAGCATAATTTGATGTCCTGGCTTGGCAAGGCTGTGCGTAATGACATATCCAAAAGGGATTTTACTTGCAATGCGCTGTGCTGCACGGAGATTATGGTGCGCAACCCAGCGCAGAGAGGTATTTGCGCGTAAGAGGTCCTTTTCAAAGCTGTTAGCGCAAAGTAATTGCGCGCTGCTGACGATAGCATAATGCCATCTATCAAAACATTTTAACGCTGAAACGCCTGCTTTGGCTTGTAGCAGCCAATGCCCAGTACAATTATCACAGGCATGCGCTTGTGTCCGCCCCCAATTTGCATTGCGCACGGCGTTAAACGAGCGCAAACGCTAAATTAGCGCTTTTGGGAAGATAGATACACTCTCAGCCACTATGATATTTCTCCCAATTGATCAATGTTAATCAAATCAATCCACGTTTTCTATTTGACACTGTTGCTAAACTTACACAGCATGCCCCAGTTAACAGCTCGTCTTACAAAGCTGATGGTTTCCTGAATTTCTTTACAAATAAGATTGATTCAATTAGAAATCATATCGCTGGCTTACAGTCCAACTCTTTCATTGTTTCAGGCACTGCGATCCGGACCACCTGCACTCTATATCACAGTTCAAAATCGTTTCTGGTAACCGCTTCGAAACCCACAACATGTATCTTAGACCCTAAACCAGGGATACTCAACTTGCTTTGCCCGGGGGCCACTTTTGTGAAATGATACGAGGTCAGGGGCCAGTTAATAAGCAAACAATATACATTTTCCTGTAGCGGATTGTAGGTTTTTCAGCCGGAGTTTAGTCTGACAATGTTGTGCACACCGGATAGTTAGTTAGGTTGAGTTAGTTAGGTTAAGTACATACATAAGTGCCATGGGTAGCGAGTAGACGGCGGTATTTGACAATTTAGCTGGAGCTCAGTCAAACTTTATTTCATGTTAATTTTTCATTGTGAATTAGATTCTAATTCACAATGAAAACTAACATGTTATTATTAGAAAATGATCAGGGGGGCCACTCTGCACCCTGTCGCGGGCCGCATCTGGCCCCCGGGCCGCAAGTTGAATATCACTGCCCTATACCATCTAACCTTTTCAAGGATCTGCCTCCTGTTTTAAAATGTCCTATTCTTAACATTGTGAATAAGGCACTTTCTGTGGGTTCTGTCCCAGTAGCTTTTAAAACTGCTGTTGTTAAACCTTTGCTTAAAAAACAACAACAACAACAACATTGACCTGCAAATTCTGGACATAATAGACCTATTTCCAACCTTCCTTTCATGTCAAAATTAGGCTACTTGAAAAGGCTGTCGCTGATCAACGCATAGCCTATCTAATAATAATACATTTCAATCTGGCTTTCGGTCTCGTCACTCTACCGAAACTGCCTTGACCAGAGCAGTCAATGATCTACTTACTAATCACTAATCAAGAAAAGTGCAGCTTGACTTGACTTGACCTGACTTGACTTGACTTGACTTGACTTTATTCGTTTATTTGGGAGGGGCAAAGCATAATTAATGAACACGTTGACACATGTAAAATGATACAAGTGTAAAAAAGCCGGATTTAGCACGAGGCTAGTTTCCATCCGTAGTCCCCAACATAAAACAACATAAGAACAAGGATATAAAAACAGAGCAACAACACAGGAAACAAAGTGCATTAAAAAAAAGTGCATTAAGAGCATTAAAATTACATAGAAAAACCATAAACAATTTACAAAGTTGTGTATCAGTGTGTGCGTGTGAGTGTAGGAGTGTAGGAGTATGTAGGCTACGTGTTATGGATGAGTGAGAGGTTTCGTATATGTTGTGTGTGCGTATGTACTTGTGAGTGTGTAATCGTGCGTGTGTGTGTGTGTGCGTGCTACAAAGTGCAAACGTGAAAACATGTCTCTCCTCCCTCGGTAAACAAGCTCTCAGAAAATGTGGTACCAATTATGTGGTGATATAAAACACGCTGCAGGCTGCAGGCAGTTTTGTCCTGAGTCGACCTTCTGCCACACTCTTAGAAGAAGTGGTTCTATATGGAACCTTTAAGGGTTCTATAGCTTGCTATGTGGCACTCACACTATCACACACTTACACACATCCAGACATACACACAACAGTACACATTTTATAACAGTCATCATGAGGACCGCAATGGAAATAAGCTGTCAGCTTTATTGCGTTTTTATCCTTTTGATAATGGTGGGCCTGTGTATGTATATATGTATATTGTATATACTGTGTATTCATTATCAATAAAGAACTCAATCAATCAATCAATGTATTTTGAACCCTCAAATGGTTCTATCTATGTAGAACCATTTCAGATGGTTCATTTAAAAGAACCCTTGGAGTTCTATATATAACCATTTTGGGGTTCTATATAGAACCATTTTTAAACATTATAGAACCATTCCGGGGTTCTATATAGAACCACTTTTTAAACATAGAACCCTTTGGGGTTCTATATAGAACCACTTTTAAAAAAAATAGAACGCTTTGGGGTTCTACCCTTTGGGGTCCACCAATCCGTCGACACCTTAACACGTTCACTGCCAACGACGTGTTAACACGTTTTCAGTATCCAGCTGTTGGCATCGATTTTTTTTTTTTGACGGTGGGATGTGCATCTAACCCTTTTACATCTCTTATATAAGTATTGGACGTGTACAACGTGTACAACCCATTCCACCGACCCACTAAGTGGCGACAAGGAAGGAGGAAGGCAAGCAAAAAGCAGTGTGATCCATTTCCATTCTCATGAAAATGGATTGGCAGAGGCGCTTTCGTTTTCGCGCTGATTGCTGGCGGTGCGGGATTGCAAACTTGCATGGTGGATTGCGGATGGAGCACACTTTGAGGCACGCAGCGTAAATATGACCAGAGTCGCAGGGGCTTCATCGGAGCTCTCGGCCAGGGCTCCGGGAGGCGGGCGAGTCCAGCCGGGCTTCCTCGGGGAGCGGCCACGCAGACAGGCACAGCCAGGCACAGCCGCACAGCGGCAGCGGGGCAGTGAGACTGGTGACAAGCTTGTGGTGCAGCAGGCCATTTTGCCTTGCAAAATAGCACCAAATTGGAAACAGCCATAAAAGGCTTTTAGAATGGGATTTTCAACCCATTCTTTTTTGTTTCTTTTTCGCTCTAATTTAGAGTAATTTAATTTCTATTCAGAAATTTATTTGAGAGGTCGAGAGTATGAGAAAGTGCATTTGCACAGGTAGGAAAGTGCTTGTGACACGGCGCTGCAGCCAAGAAGAACGCCCACGGAGGGAGGAGTTGAGCAGAGGGGAGTTTCCTGCTGTTATGGAGGAAATTACTGTTCAAAACTATTGTTTAGGTCTTACTGATGCCAAAAATGAATGGTTAAAGTGACTGTTCTATCGAATTTCACAAAAAGCCGTTTATCTCAGAATATTTTTTCTGACGCTGAAACCATGCTGTATTCAACTGCTAATGCTTACATAACTACTAACTCTACAAACTAACTAAACATTCTATTAGTTCTTTTTAGATGATTGGTGTTCACGAAGTCCTAACAGAAAAGAATCCTCGGCTCTTGTAAAATGAGCCTAGAATCCTCAAAAACCCCCCTGGCAGAACCTACCTACAACATTGAAAAAAGGCTGGCAGTCAATGTGTTAAGAAGAAGGGTTCTTTGTTATCTTTCAGAAATTGTATAGAACCGTTTTAGACATGGGATTCTTTGGTAAATTATATAGAACCTTAACACGTTCACTGCCAATGACGTATTACTCCGTCAACAAAAATCCAACGGTTCACTGCCACTGACGGAGTAATACGTCAAACTGTTTTTTCAGTGGTTTCCACTAGGTGAGGCCCTTGGGCAATAGGTGAATGTGGATCCGACCTCTCCCGCTGCCCCGGAAGTACTCTAACAAAGATTTCTATATAAGGAAGGCGGGCTCCTTTGATCAGCGTGGGTTGAAAGTAGGTTGGTAATAGATATAGACAGACAGCATTACATAGCGATTTATACATAGAGAATTTCAGCAATTTAGCGTCAGATTTAGAGCGAGTTGGTTAGCGTAGTTGATTTAGTTTGTAGTTGTTAGTACAGTAGTAGTGTTTAGTATAGTCTTTATAGTAGATCTTTAGTGTAGATAGTTAGTTAGCGCGTAGTTACTGTAGTTAGCTTAGCTCATCTAGCATTAGCGTTAGCTCAGTTCGTGTTAGCATAGCGTCAGCGTCAGTTCATTTTAGTATTTAGCGTTAGTTCAGTTTGATCGAGTTGGTAGCCGGTAGATTAGCCTTATTTCAGTTCAGTTTAGTAGCAGTAGTTGTTTTATTTCAGTTTAGTTGGGAGTGGGTGGCGTGTTTGTGCCATGCCGGGCAAACGCAAGCGGTCTTCGGCGGCTAAACGCAAGCGATCGGCAGATCAGAGGTCATTGCTCGATTTCTTTTCTGTACGAAATGAGCTTGTGCCGGAGACCGATTCCGAGGTCTCGGATGATGAACGGGGTGAGCCTCTGCATGTCGCGGCTGCGGCTGCTGGACTGACTGAGTCCGAGTCGAGTGACCTCACGTCTTCCCCAGACGCGGAGGACTCTGAAGATGAGGGTGTCCACCCGCTATGCCGACCACTCGCAATGCCGACCTTAGGTTTAGGCGTGGGGGGTGGGAGAGGTTAGGTTTTGGGTTAGGGTCTGGGGGAGGTTAGGTTTAGGCGTGGGGGTGGGAGAGGTTAGGTTTTGGGTTAGGGTCTGGGGGAGGTTAGGTTTAGGCATGGGGGCTGGGAGAGGGGAGGTCGGAACAGCGAGAGGTCGGAACAGCGACATGAAACCGAAGATGAGTGGGCCCCATCCAGGAGCGAAGCTCCACAGAGCAGTGGTAAGACGATGTTTGAGATGACTTGTGTAACTTGTGTAAATGTAATTACTATGACTGTACAAAAGCCAGCAGTCAGTCAATTCATTTTACTTTATTTCAGACTCTGAAGATGAGCCTGTAGCAGCCAGCTGTAGCGGTACTGGTGCCACAGCCTCTGGTGCCAGGAAAATGGGTAAGAGCACACTTCAGAATCAGGTTTATTTTCACATCACAGGTTCCAGCCAGAATTCCAGAAATTCTAGAACTCCAGAATTCAGTACCACACATATAAAAAACACTATTTTATGGTAATTATGTATTTCTATAATTTGCAGATGGAGCTGGAAGTGGGACACGTCCTCGGCCTGCAGGTCCTGAGTGGTGTGACGTTGACTGGGAGCCAACCCACATCCCCTTCACAGCAGAACCGGGTCCTCATAGTGGTGGTGCTGCTCAACCAGTGGAGTTCTTCCAGCTCTTCCTGGACGATGAGCTGCTCCAGGCCATTGTTGTCCAAACTAACTTGTATGCACACCAGTGCATCAGTCAGGTCAGTGAGGCTCTGCCACATTCAAGGCTTGGGAGGTGGAAGGACACTACAGTGGCAGAACTCAAGAGCTTCTTGGGACTATATTTCCTCACTGGGATCGTCAAGAAGCCTGAACTGGCCATGTACTGGTCCACAAATGAACTGACTGCTACCCCCCACTTCAACAAAACCATGTCTCGCAACCGCTTTCAACTGCTAACACGATTCCTCCATTTCAGTAACAATTTTGATGTTGATGGTGCAGACAAGTTGTTCAAGGTCCGGCCAGTTTTGAACGACCTGTTAGAAAAGTTCAGAGCCATGTTCACACCAAGTGAAAACATCAGTATTGATGAGGGGATGCTCCTGTGGCGTGGGCGGTTGGCCTTCAAAGTGTACAACCCACAGAAACCCATAAAGTATGGGATAAAGTCCTACATACTCTGTGACTCCCAGACAGGTTACTGCTACAGTATGAAGCCGTACTGTGGTGAGCGGTCCACCCTAGGCGAGACAGTGGAGTTCCTCCTCGGGGACTTGGCAGGGCAGGGTTACCACTTATACATGGACAACTACTATAACTCTGTTTCAATGTGTGCACAGCTGCTGGAGTGTCAGACCCATGTCTGTGGCACTCTGAGGAGGAACAGGGGCGAGCCACCTGCTACAAAGGTTACCAACCACACCGTGAAGCTGGGGGAAACCGTCATGCGCCACAATGGTGGCACCATGGTTCTGGCCTGGCGAGACAAGCGCATCGTCAAAATGGTTTCCACTCTGCACGACGACACGATGGAGACAGTGCAGGTCAGGCAGAAAGGCAGCAGAGAGAGGGTCCCACACGCAAAACCCAAGTGCGTTGTAGACTACAACAAGTACATGAATGGGGTAGACAGATTGGACCAGAACATTGCCTACTATCCCTTTGCCAGGAAGACATCCAGGTGGCCATTCAAGTTTGTCATGTACATGTTTCAAATGTCTTTTTATAACGCCTTTGTTCTGTACAAAGCTAAACACCCACAGAGAAAGTGTAAAACTTTGATGGCTTTCATCCTGAGTGTTGTCGGTGCATGGACCAGACCTGTGGTGGAGGAGGAGATGGGTGGGGTGGGGGAGGAGGTGGGGGAGGAGGTGGGGGCTGGGGTGGGGGCTGGGGTGGGGGAGGAGGTGGGGGAGGAGGTGGGGGGTGGGGGGGGAGGGCAGTGACCAACCTGCAACCATGTCCCGCCAGCCCGGCCGGGCACCATACCTGGACCCTCAAGGCAGGCTGGATGTCAATCTAGCGGGCCATGTAATGGCCAAGTATCCAGCCACAAGCAAAAAAGAGCACCCATCGAGGAGGTGTAGGGTTTGTACAAAGAATGGTGTTAGAGGCGAGACATGCTACCGTTGTGTCGAATGTGATGTCCCATTACACAGGGCTCACTGCTATGAGGTGTACCACTCAGATAAGAACTTGGCTTAGTGGCACTGAGTAGGCATGGGTCGTAAAAAAAAAAAAAAAAAACTGCCAGGGAGATTTGTTTTTGATGCTCTTTGTTTGATTGTTTGCTAGCTAGCAGGAATACATAAAAAGCACCTGCCGATTTTCATGTAACTTTGTGGATGGGTGTAACATGGGCCAAGGAAGTACCCATTACATTTTGGAGCAGTTCTGGATTCGGTGTACGAGCCCAAACCGGTTTGATCATGAACCGAAAAAACCTAAAAAAAAAAAAAAAAAAACAATAAAAAAAAAAAAAGCTGAGTGACCTGTGGTCTGCTCTTGTTTTGTATTTATTTTGACATTTATTTATTTTATTATTGTATTATTCCTCTATTATTGAAAACAACTATTGTTCAGATGTCTGATGTCTCACTGGTGCCAAAAATAAATGGTTAAAGTGACTGTTCTGCCTGTTTGATTGAATTTCACAAAACTGCGATTATCTCAGCTTTCTGTCTCAGACGCTAAAACCATGCTGTATTCAACGGCTAATATCTACATAACTACTAACTCTACAAACTAACTCTTTTAGACAGAGAAAGCACACATTCTATTAGTACTTTTGAGATATTGTATGTTCACAAAGTCCAAGCAGAAAAGAATCCTCGGCTCTTGTAAAATGAGCCAGAATCCTCAAAAAACGGCTTGGCAGAAGCTACCTACAGCAAAAAAAAAACGGCTGGCAGTGAATGTGTTAAGTTTTAGAACCCTAATAAACCTTATTTTCTAAGAAAACCTTTTTGTTTTGTTTGTTTTGTTTTCTCATTGCAGCTTCCCGTCTGTCCCTCCCCCTCTCTTGCACCCCTTTCACTGGCCTCTCTCTCTTTTCAGAGGAAGGGAGTTTGTTCTGTGAGGGAAGGGAAACAAGAGGAGGAAGAAAAGTAAGTCATTAAAGGAAAAGTTCACACAAAAAATCTAAAGTCAGTCATTATCCCATATACCCCGAAAATGTGACTTTCAGCTCATGGCTACAGTGAGGATTTCAGCTAAAAACAGGATGTAAATGATGTCTTGTAGACTTGAATTACCGGTATGCCAGATGAGCATGTGGAGGCATTTTATGCTTGTTTGTGTGTTTGTTTTACATTTTAATGGTTGGTCATCATTCACTTCAGTTGTTTAGGAGAATGCTGTAACTCTCCCAATGTTTTGTGGACTAAACAATTCACCCGACCTTCCAATGGATCAGAGCCAAATCAGAGCCAATTATGTTCCTAGGTAGGAGGTACGGTGGTGCAGTGGTAAGCACTATCGCCTCACAGCTCGAAGGTCGTGGGTTCGATTCCCACCTGGGCCGATGTGAACACTGAAGGAATGCGTGCCCGTCCGCATGTCCTCGAGTGCCCACCACCCGGGTGGGGGTCGGCAAAATGGCCCTTCTGTGTGGAGTTTGCATGTTCTCCCCGTGCCTCCCGGGGGTCTCCTTCATATAGGAACCCCCTTCACAAAAACATGCAACATCCTGGTTGCTTATATGGTTCTTCCTCTGATCGTTAAGGGCGCCTGTTCAGAGGGAGGGGAACTGGTTGGAATAGCGTGAACCTCCCACGTGCTATGTCCTACCGGTGAAGCTTCCTCGGGCAGGTGAAAAGAAGCGGCTGACTTGACTGCCCATGTCTCGGAGGATGCATGGAATCAGTCTCGGCTCTCCCCAGATCGGCAGAGGATGGAGTAGCAACCAGGATTGAGTAATTCAAATGAGCACTAAACGGGGGATAAAAATGGGATAAAAAATCGGGAAAAAAACATAAAAAAAAAAAAAAATTATGTTCCTAGGCTTGCCCGCTGCGTGGCCTCGCCCTCCCTGCAGCACACCGAGCTGGCCCTGCAGCTGGCATACGCGCCCGACCCCGACCACTGTGCGGGCTCTTTGCTCTTATGACATCACTGATGATGTCACAACTTCGCATCACTGATGACATCACAATTGCTCTTATGACATCACTGATGATGTCCTATGTCACGTGTTGCACACAAAGATGATATATAAGTAGTAGTGTAGGGTTAGCACCCCCTGGAAAACAAAATAATAATATTTTTTTAGAACTTCCTCAATAGGGCACTTCCGCTTTTTTGAAAAGGGGAAGTGATTTCTTTTGGGTAAAAATCAATTTCTCAGTACTTCCGCAAAGGGCACTTCTCCATTTTTTAGGGTTAGGGTTAAAAAACACTTTTCTTGTGGAAAGTGGTTATTTCAATAGTTCTGCAAAGTGTACTTCTCCATTTTTTAGGGTTAGGGTTAAAAAACACTTTTCTTGTGGAAAGTGGTTATTTCAATAGTTCTGCAAAGTGTACTTCTCCATTTTTTTGTCTTGTGCTTAAAAAACACTTTTCTTGTGGAAAGTGATTATTTCAAAAGGCCTCCAAAGTGTACTTCTCCATTTTTTTTGTCTTGTGCTTAAAAAACACTTTTCTTGTGGAAAGTGATTATTTCAAAAGGCCTCCAAAGGCCACTTCCCCATTTTACCCCATAGCACAGCTCACGACAAAATAGCAGCGTTTTTTTTTTGATCTCGGGGGAAATACATTTGAACAATCATTATGCAAACCCAGCTGGATCATTTTACATAGTGGGCAATATCTCTTTTGCTCGCTGTTGTTATGGAGGCGGCTTGTGAAACATCAGCATTTTCTATCTCGGCCAAATACATTTGGCCCATTTTAGAGCTACTAAACTAGCCTACAGATTCTTCTATCTCAGGCCCCTCACCAACGACAGATTCCACTGCCTGTTGATGTTTTCTCTGACTCAACCGGCCCCCAGGCTTCCCCTTTCCACCCCCTCCCCCACGTGACGTTGTCTATTACCACGGCCGGTGTTCTGTCGATTTCACAATCTCTGACTCACCCAGGCTTCCCCTGCCAGCCCATCCTACCCCATCCCCCACATGACATTGTCTATTACCACGGCCGGTGTTCTGTCGATTTCGCAATCACTTCCGTTTTAAATAAACTTGTTTGTTTTTGACCGTCAGGTGGGCGTTCCCTGCAACACGTAACACCCCTTGAAAGCTACGAATAGCGGCGAGATCAAGTGGGCGTTCCCAGCAACACGTAACGCCCCTTGAAAGCTATGAATAGCTGCTTGCTCACGTATTTCTCTGACTCACCCATAGAGCCCCCACAGTTTTTTCCTCCCATGCCCCACTTATATGTATGTACAATACAATGTACAATGTATCCACCATTCAAATATTCCATATTTGCATATTGTGCATGCAAATATTCCATAATTGCATGTTGAGCAGGCTATCTTAGCTAGTATAGCCTACTAATGTATAGCAAAGCATTCTGGGTATTCCCAAGGCTATTCTGTAGATTCCCTACGCACAACACACACACCCACCCACACACACACCCACCCACCCACTCACCCAACCACTCACACACATATTCACAGCCAGCCACAAACACAGCGCGCGTTAGATTGTGGGCAGGTTTTCTCATTGAAACATTCCAGTCAACTTCATCATTCATGTGTGATATTATGTATTTTCCCATGTTTTTCCCACTCCGGATCCAATTGTGACATCACCATGATGATTTTTGATAGGCTATAAGCCTATTAAGCTTTGAACTAAATATGATCAATACAGATTGAGGTTTCAATTTCAGGTTTGAATTGAAAACGATTGCATACAGACTATGGTGTATGACTATGCCGTTTGCCCTGTCTCCCTTATCGCCGTAATGCATTATGGGTAGTCAGATACTACCGGTACTTTGGCTAATGTATCAGCTAACGCTACTTACTTTGCATTACAGTAAAACGCCACTGAATGACCAAATTGATGCATTGATAAAAGTTAGTTTGTTGTTTATGCGTATGCAATAACGGATGCGTTATTATATTTACTGGAATACATACACACGCCAGCCTATGTGTCCTATCAGAGTTTGTTACGTTATTGTACAGCATTTGGTTCAAACACAGCTGCATCACTATACGTGTGAGCGTAAGTATTAATGGTTTACAACTTGTTTGTGTTGTACAGCATTTGGTTCAAACATATGGCGACATTGAATCAGTGTTAGCTTAGCGCTAGCTAGCTAGCATACACTACGATCTGTAGAATTGGCCTGGTCTTGGTCGATATGACCAAAAATTGATATAACGTTTCAGTAGCATGGACCCCTCTCGTTTTTTATTACAGTTGAAGATTTCACAAATCTCAACCACTCTCAATCTTGGTACAACCCAGGCCCCAGATATCCGTGACCTACGGGTATTATTTCAAAATATAGAATATGGAACGTGAACAAACATCTTAGTTTTATTTTTCGTATTTTTATATGATTATTTTAATAGTTACTAACTATATTATTATATAACTAACTAGTCCTCCTCACAGAATTGGTTAATTTACTGTGAGACTTTATGTTTTGTAGACAAGCACCAAGTATATATAATAATGGTATATAATAATAATAATCTTTGTAATACAATTGTTATAAAATTAAAACGTATATCACACTTACAATATGTTTGTTGTATGTATTACAACTTAATTCAACTTGTTCTCCCCCCACATCTCCTCTTCTCTCCTCTCCACACCTCACCCCCTCCTATCTCCTCTCCTCTCCTCTCCTCCCCTCTCATCAACTCACCTCTACTCCTCCCCCTCCCCCTCTTCTCCTTTCCTCCCCTCTCCTCTCCTCTCCTCCCCTCTCATCTCCTCCCCTCTTCCCTCTCTTCTCCTCTCCTTACAAGCCTATAGATGAGGGATTTCAGACAATGTGTCCATTGTTACAATATGTTTGTTGTATGTATTACAACTTAATTCAACTTTGCAGTGGTTGGGTTAGGGTTAGTGGTCTACCATTAGGGCTAGTGGCCTACCATTAGGGTTAGTGGTTGACATGGACACAACTCGTTGTTGTCCCAGGAAGTAGCTACTATACTGTCTATAGCCAGTAATATGTAATATGTAATATATTATGTAATGATATTGGCTGGGTTTCCCAAAAGCTTTGTAGCGCTATGAAGCTAATTTAACCCTTGTTAACGCCCCTCAGTGTACAGAATGTCAAGATAACATGTCTCACTTGCTGGGGATGAAGTTTGGAGTGTTTTTTTGCTTGGCGATAATGTGTATGCTTATGAAGATTGGAGTGGTGAGTACAAAGAAAAACTGGTAAAAGAGCTCATCAAAATGGCAGGTCGATCCAAAACATTTACACTTTCCAAATGTTAACTGCATACATAATGTTATGTCTCGAAAGACAAGAGCTATGTAGCCTACTTTAAATCAGATCACTCCGGTGTACAAACATACATTGGTTGTCTAATAAAGTTTTACAAATCAATTAATTTGGTTGTCAACCATCGTTAAACGAAACTTAGTAGTTGTAAACTAAGTAGTTGTATCGATAAAGACTCTAATCGTTAAGCAGTCTCGAAAGTGGGGTCAATATCAATCTAGAATCTAGATTGATTTGATTCACTAATTTGGCGTTCTCTCATGCAAAATATCCAACATCCAATATCCAGAAGTAGTGATTACTACACAGAAGTAACTTTAGTTCCACCATTTGCTATTTGCTTCAAACATAATTTGGATCAGTTGTAACTTTGGCCATTTCTAACAATTTCTAGACAGTGAATTTACACAAGCACTTGAGTGAAATTCATAGTACCTATAGGGACTGTGATTGAATGAACGCAGATTGTCAGATTTGTATACCAAACCCCTATCCTGATGCCTGCAAGGGTCGTCTGTACCACTAATGTCAGCCACTATGTGTTACAATATTGGGCTGGTTTCATAGACCTGGCACAAAAGTACATACATACATGTTAGTTAGTTAGTGATAATAGTCAAACATGGTTTTTCATGTTCTGACTTGGTGAAATGTGTGTTGCATATGTCAGGTGTGCCTGATCACTATTGTTGTGACTGCACATGTTAGTTAGTGATAATAGTCAAACATGGTTTTTCATGTTCTGACTTGGTGAAATGTGTGTTGCATATATACATGTTAGTTTACACATAATAGCCAAACATGGTTTTTCATGTTCTGATGTGCTGAAATGTTTTACACGTCACGTAAAACAGTTTTTAAAACAGTTAATTAGCCTACACAATGTGTTATTTCAGGTTATTGTAAGTTATTGCATAGTTGCAATCTTTCATACTTGCATACTTACAAGTGGGTTGTTTTTAATGGCATGTGATTTGCGGTTCTAATTACCCAATGTGTAAGGTGATTGTCAATTGTCAATTGTAAATTGTCAATTGTGTAAGGTGATTGTGATGTCAGGTGATTGTAAGTGTGTCATACCTACAAGCCTTCATATCAGTTGGCTGTGCCAATGATTTTCTGTACCTCTTGGTGCGTCAGCATTGTCTTTGTCAGGCTTAGAAGCAATGTCTAAACAGTAAACAGTTTATGACAAGTGGTGGCAGCATGCTATGCTACTACACAAGACGTGTTATGGTACATAAATAATATGTAGCGTGTAATAATCTGAAGAACTCTGTCAGAGTTCTACTCTGTCATTATTTTTACATTTGACTTTGAGAACTATAATGAACTGTTAGTCTCTGTACTGATGTACAAAAGTAACAAGATTGAGGTTGTGAAATCTTCAACTGGAATAAAAAAACTGGATATAATATAACTGAATCAGTTAGGCCAAACTATTATCAGTCAGGTCGGCAATGACCGGGGGAAATTATATGATTATTGTCCATTGTGTGTATGATACAACTTTGTTTATCATTCTGCCCCTCACACTATACAGTCTGTATTTAACTCAACACACTGTACCTGCCCCTTGACCTCGGAGGGGCTCTTCTGTCAACGGGCCTGAGGCAAGGTGTGGTGATCACAAGCATCGGCATAAATATTGTGACAATGAAATTGGTAAATTGGTTAAGCAGAGCTAGTAATGCTTATGTAATGTAGTTTGTAAGATGTATTTTACAAGATATTTTCTGAGATTTGGTTATATTAACTTATTATTTATATTATTATTCTATTATTATTATTCTAATTATTATTATTCTAATTATTATCTACTATTATTCTAATTATTATTATATTATTATTATTATTAGGGGTTATTAACTATACATATTAAAGTATAGATGATTGTTTTTGCCCACCTTATTTGGTTGCCTTATCAAAACAAATGTACAGCATGTTAAAGTTTTAAATAAAGTCAAGTCAAGTCAAATCCAACAGGTCTTAATGTCAATTAATTTAGCTTTAACGTGTCTTGTGAAACACACACACACACACACACATTGACCCCTCTCATATATACGTAACTGCCTATAACTGTACATATATTCCTTTCACACACACTTTTCAAAATAGACACTCTTTCATATTGTGATTCATAGTGATTCTTGTTTGTTTTATGTGATCCCGGTTTTTAAGCAAACCGGATCCAGTTTCCTTGTATGTGTACATCCTGTACAAGGCACATCCTGTACAAGGTACATCCTGTACAAGGTACATACTACATTGGACTCAATGATCCACAGATGTATCAAACAAATGTATGTTTTACTGATACAAATGACCAAATTACCACAAATTCAACATGTAATGCCATTTTCTCAATAATTTTGGTCAAAACATTTGGTGTGACCCTGATCAGACTTGGCACATTGGATGTGCCCAAGATCAGTCCTTGTAATGACTTGATCAAAAATATTACAGACAATATATATATATATATATATATATATATATATATATATATATAAATAGTAAATATAATTGTATAATATATTCAAAGTATTGTTAATTGTTAATTATTATTATTCAAATACTGAAAATACTGTAAATAGTGTAAATAAACTAAACTAAAACTAAAACTTGGAACTTGTACTGTGTGTTAATTTAATGTGTTTTTGAAACACACAACCACATATAAAATCTCAAGTGAGATTTTGAGAAAGAAAAAAGAGAAAAGAAAAAAAAAGTTTAAAGTATATAAACCCCTCCTAGATATGTGATTATGTCTAACACATAGAGGCGAAACGTGGTACTGAATTGGCTATCCAAATAGCCCGTGGTAAACTAAGTACTTATCAAAGCAACTTATCAAACTCTTCATAACACCCTGACTACTGTAATAGTAGTAATACTGACAGGCTACAATTAGTTCATTTAGTTCAATTAGTTTAACTAAAACCAAGAAGAGAGGTCACATAACTTTACATCACATACATTTCACTGTTTTTTCCTGATTTTCACTGATTTACCTTTGTTTATTCTTCATGTGTAAAGCGCTTCGGGCTGCATTTTATGTATGAAAGGTGCTATACAAATAAAAGTTTATTATTATTATTATTATTATTATTATTATTATTATAAACAAGCTATTTTGTGATGGTCTCTATCAAACTTTAACTTTAAAAGTACACTTTACGTGGAAAACAACTCTTCTCGAGCAGTTTGTGTAATTGTAATTGCATTTACCCACACTGTCCCACAATCAAACCTCTGAAAAATCCTGTCCCACCCTAAACCCTAAACCCTAAAACCTAACCATGCTTGGTGGAGTCCATTGACGTATATATTAATGGACCAAAAAGGAGCTCATTGACTTTGACACAGCAAAATGAAGCTCACTTCCGGATATTGTTTCATTTCGCTTGATGGGTTGAATGAATTAAATTGAATGAAATGCTCCCCCTAGCGGCTGCCGGGGTAGTTTCCGAATTTGCCCTGTCTCCCTTATCGCCGTAATGCATTATGGGTAGTCAGATACTACCGGTACTTTGCCTAATGTAGCGACTAACGCTACTTACTTTGCATTACAGCATTGCATTACATTGATTTATCTCGATTTTTGATTTAACCCCGGCGCTGGTTAGCTGTTTATAACGTGGCTATATTTATAACGCTATAACGTACTCTGTTTTCTGGGGCTGAATCCAATGGTCTGAATACAGAGTTAAATCTGAATACGTTAAATGGTCCACCATGTTATGGACGTTAGATGTATGGTATCTATATAGTGACGTGTGTCTACTAACATAAGATAACATATGATAATTTGCTCGAGTATTACTTGCTACCTGATGCCTTGCGGTGTTCTTACTGTTCTTACTGTTCTTATTATCCGATGTTTGTCGTCAATTTTACTCGAAATGGGGGAGGGCCCGTTGACAGAAGAGGCCCGTTGGCTGATGGGGAGGAGTTTGAGTGTGAATAAGTAGCCGTGCCCCTATACGATTTCTGCACGTTACTAAGCATGGCATGCATGGAAGGACACGGATGTAACTATGAAAAACGCCACATGCATAGTTTCTACGTTAGGAAGCAGAATAACGTCAAAACGTGGGGACATTCGTGCGGAAAACCCTGTACCATCGAGAAATCGATACAGCAGCTGAGAGTCGGCGCCAATCCCTCTGGGTTGTATCCTCTGATTACCAGAGAGGATGGAAGCATGTTAGCGCCACATGCTCCTTGTGGTGTAGTCAATGTTGACGAAACGCTCACCATCAAGCTGATTAAGTTCGATGACATACCAAAGCATTCTGACAAGCTGCTGTACCCCGACGAGCCGTTGGATAGTTACGTCACATTCTTTGTGAATGTAACATGGAAAGACAAGGGGCGCCATATGCTAAACAGCAAGGTGTTGAGGAAGATGTCCCAGCGGGAAAAGCTGACTCTACAAGTGTATGCGCTAAAGGGAGAAAAGCTTCAAGAGGCATTGAATCGGGATGGCCGGTTCACCGACCAGGTGAACCATACCGGGTGTTATCTGAGGGAGGAGCGAGGAGACTGTTCAATATCCCTTTGGGAGTTGGGATGTTTTGTCGACTTTTCCCAGGACCGGCACTACCAATTCTATTACGAGGAGGAAAATATAAAAATAAAAGAGAAAAAAGAAAAAAAAGAAAAAGAAAAGAGCTGACGCAGGCTGACGCAGCCTCTGTGGCGACAGCGACC
The DNA here is from genome assembly GCF_964638095.1 of Poromitra crassiceps. Taxonomy (NCBI): domain Eukaryota; kingdom Metazoa; phylum Chordata; class Actinopteri; order Beryciformes; family Melamphaidae; genus Poromitra; species Poromitra crassiceps. Next base: position 71,776 of record NW_028151980.1, read on the forward strand.
GATGAGCAAGGAGGAGAAGCTCAGCGTAACTGTACGATTATGCCCATGGTGTATTTGAAGACGTAGGTTTGCACCTGTGGTGGCAATATTTTTATATGCAATATATTTTTATTGTATACGGTCCCTGTTCAAATAAACAATAAAGATAATAAAAAGAAATAACTCTTTTTCTGCATTGTTTTGCCGTCGATACCCCAAACCTCTGGAAATCCCTGACCCTGATCCTGACTCTAACCCTAACCCATGACCAGTTCCCATGGGTAAATGGAGGCTGTGTACGTACAATGGTGAACAATGAGAGTCTGCAACTTATATATTAGAGGAGCAATATTTAGAGGAGCAATATTTAGAGGAATATTTAATTTTAAATTAACATTAGGATTATATTGTGTAATAATGTTATTCATTATTTCATTACAACAGACATTTGTACAACATTAATATTATTAAGAAAAAAACCAGATTATGATGAGAATCAATTTTATTTTTTATTGGCACAATATACAAGTTACATACAAGGAATTTGTATTTATATTTCCCTCAGTTCATACAGAAAAGCTTCCGAAGCATCCTGCACTCTTGAAGGGGTAGCATGCTGGTGCAGGCTTTTATAATGTTCAGAAAAGTAAAACTGAGCAGTCCATCTGGCTGGTCCAGAGTCAGGGGCGAGTTCGGAGGAGAAGGAAGGTCTTCCGGTGAGTTAGGTGGGGTGGGGAAGAACATTGGTGACGACGACGGGGAACATCCGTACATCAGACGGTTCAACTCTTCAAGGTCTACCTGTGAGGAAGGAGGTGAGGTAGGTGGGGTAATGAAGAACAAGGGTGATGACGACGCGGAACATCCGTACATCAGACGGTTCAACTCTTCTTCCTCCGATTCAGAGTGGCTGTGAGTTGTAATGAAGGACAATGGTGACGGCGACGGGGTCTCCATGATGATATCTGTCTTTTTTATTGTGTAAAATGGTATGAGTCTCTTTTGAACCCGTCTCTTTTATCCTTATGTTGTGATGAGGAGGAGGAGCTAGGTCTAGGGGAGGGCGTAGGGGTATGGGAGGAGATCATCAAAAATGGCGCTGACCGGAATTTGTTAGAGAACAAATGTGAACAAATGTGAACAAATGTGAAGAAAAAGTAAGATGGAGGGCGTGGCTTTTTAAAAATTGGGTCCTGTTAAACGTTCGGCTAAATCGCCCCTCCCGATCTTCCGTAAAATGTGTGCGGTTATGTCCATGGCGTATTTCTCGCCGTAGGTTTGTTGTATTTGATCTATTGTGGCCAGGATGGCTGCCTTCTTCAAACATCTTCTAGGGATGGTTTGAATTATGTCGATATCATCAGGTAACGTTGCGATAGCAGCTGCCTCATCACAGTCCTCAGGATTCCTTTCTGTATTGCCATCTACAGCTACAGCTGCAGTAGCAGGGCAGGGAGGCCTACGAAAACACTGAATGAGTGTCGTTTGAGTCGTTTGCTTTCGCTTCATTGTGTACCTATCAAATACGGCATCTCCTCCCCTGAGCAACTGTTTTGGTTGGCAGCAAGCAACGTCACAGTTACGTCACGCTCGTCATGTTCGAGTCGGCTCGACGGAAGCCGCTAGGGTTCAAAAGTCCGCACTTTGTAACACCGAGCGCATAGGGTGAATTTTTCTTTTCTCTTTTTTCTTTCTCAAAATCTCACTTGAGATTTTATATGTGGTTGTGTGTTTCAAAAACACATTAAATTAACACACAGTACAAGTTCCAAGTTTTAGTTTTAGTTTAGTTTATTTACACTATTTACAGTATTTTCAGTATTTGAATAATAATAATTAACAATTAACAATACTTTGAATATATTATACAATTATATTTACTATTTATATATATATATATATATATATATATATATATATATATATATATATATATTGTCTGTAATATTTTTGATCAAGTCATTACAAGGACTGATCTTGGGCACATCCAATGTGCCAAGTCTGATCAGGGTCACACCAAATGTTTTGACCAAAATTATTGAGAAAATGGCATTACATGTTGAATTTGTGGTAATTTGGTCATTTGTATCAGTAAAACATACATTTGTTTGATACATCTGTGGATCATTGAGTCCAATGTAGTATGTACCTTGTACAGGATGTACCTTGTACAGGATGTGCCTTGTACAGGATGTACACATACAAGGAAACTGGATCCGGTTTGCTTAAAAACCGGGATCACATAAAACAAACAAGAATCACTATGAATCACAATATGAAAGAGTGTCTATTTTGAAAAGTGTGTGTGAAAGGAATATATGTACAGTTATAGGCAGTTACGTATATATGAGAGGGGTCAATGTGTGTGTGTGTGTGTGTGTTTCACAAGACACGTTAAAGCTAAATTAATTGACATTAAGACCTGTTGGATTTGACTTGACTTGACTTTATTTAAAACTTTAACATGCTGTACATTTGTTTTGATAAGGCAACCAAATAAGGTGGGCAAAAACAATCATCTATACTTTAATATGTATAGTTAATAACCCCTAATAATAATAATAATATAATAATAATTAGAATAATAGTAGATAATAATTAGAATAATAATAATTAGAATAATAATAATAGAATAATAATATAAATAATAAGTTAATATAACCAAATCTCAGAAAATATCTTGTAAAATACATCTTACAAACTACATTACATAAGCATTACTAGCTCTGCTTAACCAATTTACCAATTTCATTGTCACAATATTTATGCCGATGCTTGTGATCACCACACCTTGCCTCAGGCCCGTTGACAGAAGAGCCCCTCCGAGGTCAAGGGGCAGGTACAGTGTGTTGAGTTAAATACAGACTGTATAGTGTGAGGGGCAGAATGATAAACAAAGTTGTATCATACACACAATGGACAATAATCATATAATTTCCCCCGGTCATTGCCGACCTGACTGATAATAGTTTGGCCTAACTGATTCAGTTATATTATATCCAGTTTTTTTATTCCAGTTGAAGATTTCACAACCTCAATCTTGTTACTTTTGTACATCAGTACAGAGACTAACAGTTCATTATAGTTCTCAAAGTCAAATGTAAAAATAATGACAGAGTAGAACTCTGACAGAGTTCTTCAGATTATTACACGCTACATATTATTTATGTACCATAACACGTCTTGTGTAGTAGCATAGCATGCTGCCACCACTTGTCATAAACTGTTTACTGTTTAGACATTGCTTCTAAGCCTGACAAAGACAATGCTGACGCACCAAGAGGTACAGAAAATCATTGGCACAGCCAACTGATATGAAGGCTTGTAGGTATGACACACTTACAATCACCTGACATCACAATCACCTTACACAATTGACAATTTACAATTGACAATTGACAATCACCTTACACATTGGGTAATTAGAACCGCAAATCACATGCCATTAAAAACAACCCACTTGTAAGTATGCAAGTATGAAAGATTGCAACTATGCAATAACTTACAATAACCTGAAATAACACATTGTGTAGGCTAATTAACTGTTTTAAAAACTGTTTTACGTGACGTGTAAAACATTTCAGCACATCAGAACATGAAAAACCATGTTTGGCTATTATGTGTAAACTAACATGTATATATGCAACACACATTTCACCAAGTCAGAACATGAAAAACCATGTTTGACTATTATCACTAACTAACATGTGCAGTCACAACAATAGTGATCAGGCACACCTGACATATGCAACACACATTTCACCAAGTCAGAACATGAAAAACCATGTTTGACTATTATCACTAACTAACTAACATGTATGTATGTACTTTTGTGCCAGGTCTATGAAACCAGCCCAATATTGTAACACATAGTGGCTGACATTAGTGGTACAGACGACCCTTGCAGGCATCAGGATAGGGGTTTGGTATACAAATCTGACAATCTGCGTTCATTCAATCACAGTCCCTATAGGTACTATGAATTTCACTCAAGTGCTTGTGTAAATTCACTGTCTAGAAATTGTTAGAAATGGCCAAAGTTACAACTGATCCAAATTATGTTTGAAGCAAATAGCAAATGGTGGAACTAAAGTTACTTCTGTGTAGTAATCACTACTTCTGGATATTGGATGTTGGATATTTTGCATGAGAGAACGCCAAATTAGTGAATCAAATCAATCTAGATTCTAGATTGATATTGACCCCACTTTCGAGACTGCTTAACGATTAGAGTCTTTATCGATACAACTACTTAGTTTACAACTACTAAGTTTCGTTTAACGATGGTTGACAACCAAATTAATTGATTTGTAAAACTTTATTAGACAACCAATGTATGTTTGTACACCGGAGTGATCTGATTTAAAGTAGGCTACATAGCTCTTGTCTTTCGAGACATGACATTATGTATGCAGTTAACATTTGGAAAGTGTAAATGTTTTGGATCGACCTGCCATTTTGATGAGCTCTTTTACCAGTTTTTCTTTGTACTCACCACTCCAATCTTCATAAGCATACACATTATCGCCAAGCAAAAAAACACTCCAAACTTCATCCCCAGCAAGTGAGACATGTTATCTTGACATTCTGTACACTGAGGGGCGTTAACAAGGGTTAAATTAGCTTCATAGCGCTACAAAGCTTTTGGGAAACCCAGCCAATATCATTACATAATATATTACATATTACATATTACTGGCTATAGACAGTATAGTAGCTACTTCCTGGGACAACAACGAGTTGTGTCCATGTCAACCACTAACCCTAATGGTAGGCCACTAGCCCTAATGGTAGACCACTAACCCTAACCCAACCACTGCAAAGTTGAATTAAGTTGTAATACATACAACAAACATATTGTAACAATGGACACATTGTCTGAAATCCCTCATCTATAGGCTTGTAAGGAGAGGAGAAGAGAGGGAAGAGGGGAGGAGATGAGAGGGGAGGAGAGGAGAGGAGAGGGGAGGAAAGGAGAAGAGGGGGAGGGGGAGGAGTAGAGGTGAGTTGATGAGAGGGGAGGAGAGGAGAGGAGAGGAGATAGGAGGGGGTGAGGTGTGGAGAGGAGAGAAGAGGAGATGTGGGGGGAGAACAAGTTGAATTAAGTTGTAATACATACAACAAACATATTGTAAGTGTGATATACGTTTTAATTTTATAACAATTGTATTACAAAGATTATTATTATTATATACCATTATTATATATACTTGGTGCTTGTCTACAAAACATAAAGTCTCACAGTAAATTAACCAATTCTGTGAGGAGGACTAGTTAGTTATATAATAATATAGTTAGTAACTATTAAAATAATCATATAAAAATACGAAAAATAAAACTAAGATGTTTGTTCACGTTCCATATTCTATATTTTGAAATAATACCCGTAGGTCACGGATATCTGGGGCCTGGGTTGTACCAAGATTGAGAGTGGTTGAGATTTGTGAAATCTTCAACTGTAATAAAAAACGAGAGGGGTCCATGCTACTGAAACGTTATATCAATTTTTGGTCATATCGACCAAGACCAGGCCAATTCTACAGATCGTAGTGTATGCTAGCTAGCTAGCGCTAAGCTAACACTGATTCAATGTCGCCATATGTTTGAACCAAATGCTGTACAACACAAACAAGTTGTAAACCATTAATACTTACGCTCACACGTATAGTGATGCAGCTGTGTTTGAACCAAATGCTGTACAATAACGTAACAAACTCTGATAGGACACATAGGCTGGCGTGTGTATGTATTCCAGTAAATATAATAACGCATCCGTTATTGCATACGCATAAACAACAAACTAACTTTTATCAATGCATCAATTTGGTCATTCAGTGGCGTTTTACTGTAATGCAAAGTAAGTAGCGTTAGCTGATACATTAGCCAAAGTACCGGTAGTATCTGACTACCCATAATGCATTACGGCGATAAGGGAGACAGGGCAAACGGCATAGTCATACACCATAGTCTGTATGCAATCGTTTTCAATTCAAACCTGAAATTGAAACCTCAATCTGTATTGATCATATTTAGTTCAAAGCTTAATAGGCTTATAGCCTATCAAAAATCATCATGGTGATGTCACAATTGGATCCGGAGTGGGAAAAACATGGGAAAATACATAATATCACACATGAATGATGAAGTTGACTGGAATGTTTCAATGAGAAAACCTGCCCACAATCTAACGCGCGCTGTGTTTGTGGCTGGCTGTGAATATGTGTGTGAGTGGTTGGGTGAGTGGGTGGGTGGGTGTGTGTGTGGGTGGGTGTGTGTGTTGTGCGTAGGGAATCTACAGAATAGCCTTGGGAATACCCAGAATGCTTTGCTATACATTAGTAGGCTATACTAGCTAAGATAGCCTGCTCAACATGCAATTATGGAATATTTGCATGCACAATATGCAATTATGGAATATTTGAATGGTGGATACATTGTACATTGTATTGTATTGTACATATAAGTGGGGCATGGGAGGAAAAAACTGTGGGGCCTCTATGGGTGAGTCAGAGAAATACGTGAGCAAGCAGCTATTCATAGCTTTCAAGGGGCGTTACGTGTTGCTGGGAACGCCCACTTGATCTCGCCGCTATTCGTAGCTTTCAAGGGGGCGTTACGTGCTGCCGGGAACGCCCACCTGATCTCGCCGCTATTCGTAGCTTTCAAGGGGCGTTACGTGCTGCCGGGAACGCCCCCCACCTGACGGTCAAAAAAACAAACAAGTTTATTTAAAACGGAAGTGATTGCGAAATCGACAGAACACCGGCCGTGGTAATAGACAATGTCATGTGGGGGATGGGGTAGGATGGGCTGGCAGGGGAAGCCTGGGTGAGTCAGAGATTGTGAAATCGACAGAACACCGGCCGTGGTAATAGACAACGTCACGTGGGGGAGGGGGTGGAAAGGGGAAGCCTGGGGGCCGGTTGAGTCAGAGAAAACATCAACAGGCAGTGGAATCTGTCGTTGGTGAGGGGCCTGAGATAGAAGAATCTGTAGGCTAGTTTAGTAGCTCTAAAATGGGCCAAATGTATTTGGCCGAGATAGAAAATGCTGATGTTTCACAAGCCGCCTCCATAACAACAGCGAGCAAAAGAGATATTGCCCACTATGTAAAATGATCCAGCTGGGTTTTGCATAATGATTGTTCAAATGTATTCCCCCCGAGATCAAAAAAAAACGCTGCTATTTTGTCGTGAGCTGTGCTATGGGGTAAAATGGGGAAGTGGCCTTTGGAGGCCTTTTGAAATAATCACTTTCCACAAGAAAAGTGTTTTTTAAGCACAAGACAAAAAAAATGGAGAAGTACACTTTGGAGGCCTTTTGAAATAATCACTTTCCACAAGAAAAGTGTTTTTTAAGCACAAGACAAAAAAATGGAGAAGTACACTTTGCAGAACTATTGAAATAACCACTTTCCACAAGAAAAGTGTTTTTTAACCCTAACCCTAAAAAATGGAGAAGTACACTTTGCAGAACTATTGAAATAACCACTTTCCACAAGAAAAGTGTTTTTTAACCCTAACCCTAAAAAATGGAGAAGTGCCCTTTGCGGAAGTACTGAGAAATTGATTTTTACCCAAAAGAAATCACTTCCCCTTTTCAAAAAAGCGGAAGTGCCCTATTGAGGAAGTTCTAAAAAAATATTATTATTTTGTTTTCCAAGGGGTGCTAACCCTACACTACTACTTATATACAGAAGATGAACACTCCAACTTACTTCCTTGACAGCTAGATCCACATTTTTCTTCTTGTCAATTCTCAATGGCTTTGCTCCGGAGTACAGAAAAACTTTAATTAGCAATTTCTTTTACATGTCTGCGCAGCCCACCACACAACAGCTTTTCAATAGCTTGGTACATATATGGAACCCTCAAATGGTTCTATGTAGAACAATTTCAGATGGTTCATTTAAAATAACCCTTGGGGTTCTATATAGAACCATTTTTGGGTTCTATATAGAACCACGTACGCACAGGGAAGAGAAAGCCATCTACAACCAAAGCACAGCAAATAGCGCTTCCCTGCCAATTCTGAAACAACAGAGCTATGTTTATAGGGGGTAGCCTACATCAACTTAAACTGATCAAATTTGATGAAGACTGCAGAAACAGCAGCCGAAACATGTCAGGTACAAACATTGCCTAACTGGCCTTTATAGATGAACTATTCTTTTTTTCTTTCTTTTTTTAAGTGAGGGGGCAGAAAATTGAACTGAGGGTGCAAAGCCCCCTGGTGCCCCCTCGTGGCGCCGGGCCCGACACACACACACATGCACTGCACACACGTCACACACTTATATGAGGGTAGAGGAGGCAGAGGAGCACCACAGAGCAGCACAGGAGGTCCTGCCTGCCCACAGCCATCACACTCATGTGCAACTGAACATTGTGTCAGTCATGGAAGGCCTCATTTGTACAGGGTTACACACACACACACACACACACACACACACACACACACACACACACACACACACACACCCACACCCACACACACAAACACACACACACACACACACACACACACACACACACACACACACACACACACACACACACACACACACACACACACACACACACACACACACACACAGGGTTACACACAATATTATTTACAATTCGAGGACTTTTTCCCCAGCACAGCTTTTCTGTTAGAATCAGAATCAGAATCACTTTTATTGCCACAGTATGCAAGTTACATACAAGGAATTTGTCTTAGTGTCTGTATGCAGCGTAGCGGTTACATCAATATACAGGGATAAGAAGTAGGAAGATAACTAACGGCAATCGCAAGGTTGCAAGTGCAATCAAATCGAATCAAATCGAGTCAATATATACAATATGTACATGAGTGGTGAAGTGTTCTGTGGATGATAAATATGAATTTACGTTGGATTTACATGAGATTTACAGACTGAGTTAAATATACGTTAAATAGGCAGTGGATTTACATGAATTTACAGTCAGAGTTAGATAAGAGTTTGCATTGAATGTACATGAAATGTACAGGCTAAGTTAAATAGGCATTAATGTGCAGGGAATTTACATCAATTTACCAGTCCCAGTTAGACAGGCATTCAATTAGATACAGTATGAGTTCCAGTTTTATGGATGGGGGAGTTCAGTTGAGTTTAGGAGGAGGTAGTTTGTGTGTGTGTGTGGGGGGGGGGTGTTTGTGAGGCCCTTGGCGGAAGGGGTTTCCGGGCCTTGTTGGTGAGGCTGATGGCGGTTGGGAAGAAGCTGGTCTTGTGGTGGGTGGTTCTGGTCTTGACAGACCTCAGTCTCTTGCCGTGGGGGAGTGTCTTAAAGAGTTTGTGGCCAGGGTGGGAGGGGTCAGCCATGATTTTGCGAGACCGCTTCAGTGTCCTGGCTGCATGCAGGTCTTGGAGGGATGGTTGCATCCGATTATCCTCTCAGCGCAGCGGATGATGCGCTGAAGTCTGTTGATGTATTTTTGAGTGGCAGCAGCATACCAGACGGTGATGGAGGAGGTGAGGATTGACTCAACAATGGAGGTGTAGAAGTGCACCATCGTGGCCTTTGGCACTTTGAATTTCTTCAGCTGCCGCACAAAGTACATCCTCTGCTGTGCCTTCTTGGTGAGAGCTCTGATGTTCAGCTCCCATTTTAGGTCCTGGCTGATGATGGTCCCCAGGAAGCGGAAGGACTCCACAGTGTTGACTGGGGAGTCACCCAGGGTGATGGGGGAAGGTGGGGTTTTGTGCTTCCTGTAATCCACAATCATCTCCATTGTTTTTTGAGCATTTAACACCAGGTTGTTTTGACTGCACCAAGTCACCAGATGGTCAACTTCCTGTCTGTATTCCGGATCATAAGTTCATAAGGACTCTGCACAAAGCAAGAAACATTCCTTACATTGCATTTCATATCACAGGTTCACATGCTTTTAAGTCGTCTTTCCCAGAATATATTGGTCTTCTTTTGGCTCCTATCAAACACATATCACATATCATTTATTTATTTATTTTTATTTATTTCAGGGACAGTGCAACATTAATGAACATTTGCATGTAAATGTGCCGGATTATAGCTTTAGCTAATTTCCATCCGTAGTCCCTCGACAGGTGAGGTACAAAAAAGTTTAAAAAGAAGAAATAGAAAAATTAGTGCATACATAGGGCATACATAGCTGACAGGGATACAATGTAGGTGACACATACATACACATAAGGTAGAAAGGAGAGGAGACATACATATTCACGATGGAGGCATTTAACTTTGCAATTCAAGTGGCACATACAGACCTTCAGTTCCGGTATGTAATACAAATAAAACAAAAACAGGAAACATTAGGGACATTGACCAAGGTGGACATAGAACTTTCAAAGATATACATATACAAAAACAACACATGAGACAAAAGGGTTTAAATATGGTCACAGTTTTGATTTGATCTGAGCCATGACTTTAACAGCCCCTTAAAGGTGTGAACACTGCTACTCTCTCTGACTGACATTGGTAGGCTATTCCATAGTTTGCTACCCCTGTAGGACAAAACATTTTGTCCAACAGAGGACCGTCTCAGAGGTAGTTCACAGTCGCCTCTCGACGAGCTTCGCGTGATGTTCTGGGTAGCTCTCCGTTTGATAAAGCATTCTAAAGGAGGTGGTGCTAGCCCATGAAGGATTTTATAAATCATACAGGCATACCTATTTGCTTATTTCTTTCAAGCTCTTTTAAGCACTTCCCCATTTCTTCCTGCTTTTGCAGCAGCCACTCCCCCCCCCCCCCTTCCTCACACACACACGCACACACACACACACACACACACACACACACACACACACACACACACACACACACACACACACACACACACACACACACACACACACACACACACACACACACACACACACACAACCTGCCAGTGGGCAGACATTCAGACAGGCTGAAGAAATGAAGAAATTGTTTCTGTGGCCAGGTGAGCTGATCCGTCTCCGGGCCGCTCTGTGTCAAGCTGCCGCCTTTACTTCTGAGATAACCTGTTTCCTCCTGATGGTGCGGCACTGACTCCCATATGACTGCTGCTCAAGGGCACTACGTTTGACAAAGGTTGTGAACATGAAAATGTCACACACACTATAATGAATTCCGGGGACTGTTGCACCACTTCTCCATGTTTCTTCAACAGAGACAAACTGCAAACTGGATTTTTTTAAATACTGTACTTTCTAAAGCTTTGCCAGACGCCATGTATTTCCAGACCCCCCAGTTCCCCTCCCCCCGAACAGGCCTTGCGACTGAGCAGAGGAGGCACTAGTGCAGCGACCTCCCATCTACCCTTAATCCGCCTCCCCACCCGCAGACACGCCCAATTGTGCCTGTATGGACGTCCCGACCAAGCCGGAGGTAACACGGGCACGAACCTGCGACCCTCGTGTTGGTAGGCAGGGAATCTACTGCTGCGCTACTCGGGCGCCTGTGACCGACTATTTGTTTAATACAGAAAATACAGAAAATAAATAAAGCTCGCACACTGCAGAGGCTCCAGTTTAGGTGTTTTTATTTGACACCGGTGGTTACGTTTCGGGCAGCATGCCCTTCCTCAGACACCAACCAGGGTTAACTTTTGATCAGCAGAAAGAGTTGCTTTTGATGCAAATGGAACAGACCAGAATGGACCATGAACATGATAAAATAAAGTTGGATTGCCAATACGGTATTGAAAAAATGCGTCAGCAGACTGAACAGGCCAAATTGGATGTGGAACAGACTAGACTTCAACTGATTAGGGACGGCAAGCTTCCGGCTGGGGCGGATGAGTCGGGTCTGTTTCTGGGGGTTTTGATGTGTCTGGGAATCTTCGTCTGTTGCCAAAATTTTCTGAGCGTGACCCTGACTCGTTTTTTGCGCTGTTTGAGCGCGTGGCCGACGCGCGTAATTGGCCAGACTCTGCGCGCACACTGATGCTGCAGTGTGTTCTGACAGGCAAAGCGCAGGAGGTTTATTCTGCGTTAAATGCTGTTGACACTCAAAAATATTCTTGTGTAAAATCAGCGGTGCTAAAGTCATATGAGCTCGTCCCCGAGGCTTACCGGCAACGGTTTAGGTACTGGAAAGGGGGAGAAAAACAGAGTCATCTTGAGTTTGCGCGTGATTTAACAACCCATTTCACTCGTTGGTGTTCTGCCTCGGGTGCTTCAGATTTTGATGGGTTATGTGATTTGATGGTGCTGGAGCAGTTTAAAAATTCTGTTCCTGCTCGTGTGGCAACCTATATCAGTGAGCAGAAAGCACAGAACAACCTATATCAGTGAGCAGAAAGCACAGAACAACCTATATCAGTGAGCAGAAAGCACAGAACAACCTATATCAGTGAGCAGAAAGCACAGAACGCGGCGGCTGCGGCGGCTCTTGCGGATGATTTCGTCTTGACGCACCGTAGCAGTTTTGGAGAGGCCAAGGCTGGCTATGGTAATAGCACGGCCAGTGAGTCTTTTGGTCGGTTTCATAAAACCTTTCCTATTGAAAGTGGAGGTAATAGTAATTTGCGTGAGCCAGAGAAGGTTTGTAATTACTGCCATAAACGGGGCCACTGGAAATCAGATTGTTATTTGTTAAATCCTAAACCTAAAAATGCAGTCTTATACTACTTACTACTTCACTATGAGTGAAGGTGGGGTGGAAGTGCCAGTGAACATTTTGAGGGACACTGGGGCTTTTGATTCATTTATCCAGGCTGGAGTTCTGCCTTTAACAAAGGAGTCTGAGACCGGCAATGCTGTTCCTGTTCGGGGCATGGATATGAATGTCTTGCTCGTTCCATTGCATAAAGTAATCCTCAAATGTGACTTGTTCGAGGGGGAAGCAATGCTTGCCGTGCGCCCGGCACTGCCGATTCCAGGAGTGACAGTGATCCTGGGTAATGACCTGGTTGGTGCTCGTGTGTGGGCGAGTGTGCCACCGCCTGCAGTGGTGACGTCCGTTCCCCTGGTGACCTTGGAACCTGATGAGAATGAGCGTCACTTTCCAGAGGTTTTTACGGCTTGCGCAGTGACGCGCGCAATGGCGGCGTTGAAGGAGAAATCGGCGTGCCAGTCACTTAAAGGCAAACCCTCTGAAAAATTCTCATTACCTCTTTCTGATTTCCCTTTGCTTTATGTAGTTTGTTTATATGCTTTGATTCTTATTGTCTTCTGTTTTGCTCTCAGGACTCTGGGAGGGCAGATTGGCTCATCAGCTAATTGGAGTGCACCTGGGCCCGGTGCTCGCTCCAGCTTTAAAACTCTGCCCTCCTGGCTGAGGCTGTTAGATTTGATTTCATTCCTTTCTTCTCCCCACCCTGCACTCACCTCAACATTTTGGTTTATCCATGCAACACCCTTCACACACTACACTCATCCACACATGCCTTACACTACTGACTTTACTGATTCTCACATGTCATCGTTTATTTAGTTTGGTTTGTTTTGGGTTAATAAATAAATACTTTATGTTTTGAAGTTACACCGACGTTTTCCTTGTCTTTTGTTATGCCTCTTGGTTCCCCTAGGCCAGGGTCATAACAAAGTCAAGGAAGGGCATGCTGCCTGAAACGTAACCACCGGTGTCAAATAAAAACACCTAAACTGGAGCCTCTGCAGTGTGCGAGCTTTATTTATTTTCTGTATTATTCTTGCCTCGAGCTCTGCACCTGCCCTATACAGGTTTTGGATGTGCGTGTCTCGCCTTTTTTCATATGTCGACTATTTGTTTAATGCCATGACAAACATCCAGAGTTGCAGCCACCTTTTCATGGAAGCACACTCTGTTAATATGCAGAGTGCCTTAGAAGCACATTGGCCTGCCTGGTCTGGAGTGGGCTGCGTGTTAAACCCATGATTTGCATGTGCTGAAACGTGATCCACCTCGGCAAACTGGCACTGTTGCCTCTCCTTTTAAGTTAGAGAATGTGTGTGTGTGTGGGGGGGGGGAGTGTTGATGTGTGAACAATACAGAGAAACTGCTGCAGGCTGAAGAAATGGTTTCTGTGGCCAGGTAAGGTGATCCGTCTCCGGGCCGCTCAGTGTCAAGCTGCCGCCTTACTTCTGAGATAACCTGTTTCCTCCTGATGGTGCAGCACTGACTCCCATCTGACTGCTGCTCAAGGGGGGGTCATCCCTATGTTCCCCGGGTCCTATGTTCCCCGGGTCCTATGTTCCCCGGGTCCTATGTTCCCCGCTTTTCCCAAATAGGGTGCTATGTTCCCCGCTATGTTCCCTGGGAGAGGTTAGGTTTTGGGTTAGGGTCTGGGGGAGGTTAGGTTTAGGCGTGGGGGGTGGGAGAGGTTAGGTTTTGGGTTAGGGTCTGGGGGAGGTTAGGTTTAGGGTTAGTGAAAAACGGGGAATATAGAACCCGGGGAACATAGAACCCGGGGAACATAGACATGATCCCCTCAAGGGCACTACGTTTGACAAAGGTTGTGAACATGAAAATGTCACACACACTATAATGAATTCCGGGGACTGTTGCACCACTTCTCCATGTTTCTTCAACAGAGACAAACTGCAAACTGGATTTTTTAAAATACTGTACTTTCTAAAGCTTTGCCAGACGCCATGTATTTCCAGACCCCCCAGTTCCCCTCCCCCCGAACAGGCCTTGCGACTGAGCAGAGGAGGCACTAGTGCAGCGACCTCCCATCTACCCTTAATCCGCCTCCCCACCCGCAGACACGCCCAATTGTGCCTGTATGGACGTCCCGACCAAGCCGGAGGTAACGCGGGGCACGAACCTGCGACCCTCGTGTTGGTAGGCAGGGAATCTACTGCTGCGGTACTCGGGCGCCTGTGACCGACTATTTGTTTAATGCCATGACAAACATCCAGAGTTGCAGCCACCTTTTCATGAAAGCACACTCTGTTAATATGCAGAGTGCCTTAGAAGCACATTGGCCTGCCTGGTCTGGTGTGGGCTGCATGTTAAACCTGCCTGGTCTGGTGTGGGCTGTGTGTTAAACCTGCCTGCTCTGGTGTGGGCTGTGTGTTAAACCTGCCTGGTCTGGTGTGGGCTGTGTGTTAAACCTGTCTGGTCTGGTGTGGGCTGTGTGTTAAACCTGCCTGGTCTGGTGTGGGCTGTGTGTTAAACCTGCCTGCTCTGGTGTGGGCTGCGTGTTAAACCTGCCTGGTCTGGTGTGGGCTGTGTGTTAAACCTGCCTGCTCTGGTGTGGGCTGTGTGTTAAACCTGCCTGCTCTGGTGTGGGCTGTGTGTTAAACCTGCCTGGTCTGGTGTGGGCTGTGTGTTGAAACCTGCCTGGTCTGGTGTGGGCTGTGTGTTAAACCTGCCTGGTCTGGTGTGGGCTGTGTGTTAAACCTGCCTGGTCTGGTGTGGGCTGTGTGTTAAACCTGCCTGCTCTGGTGTGGGCTGTGTGTTAAACCTGCCTGGTCTGGTGTGGGCTGTGTGTTAAACCTGCCTGCTCTGGTGTGGGCTGTGTGTTAAACCTGCCTGGTCTGGAGTGGGCTGCGTGTTAAACCCAGGATTTGCATGTGCTGAAACGTGATCCACCTCGGCAAACTGGCACTGTTGCCCCTCCTTTTAAGTTAGAGAACGTGTGTGTGTGTGTGTGTGTGTGTGGGGGGGGGGGGGGGGGGGGGGGGGGGAGGAGGGTCGATGTGTGAACAATACAGAGAAACTGCTGCAGGCTGAATAAATGGTTTCTGTGGCCAGGTAAGGTGATCCGTCTCCGGGCCGCTCAGTGTCAAGCTGCCGCCTTACTTCTGAGATAACCTGTTTCCTCCTGATGGTGCGGCACACTGACTCCCATATGACTGCTGCTCAAGGGCACTACGTTTGACAAAGGTTGTGAACATGAAAATGTCACACACACTATAATGAATTCCGGGGACTGTTGCACCACTTCTCCATGTTTCTTCAACAGAGACAAACTGCAAACTGGATTTTTTTAAATACTGTACTTTCTAAAGCTTTGCCAGACGCCATGTATTTCCAGACCCCCCAGTTCCCCTCCCCCCGAACAGGCCTTGCGACTGAGCAGAGGAGGCACTAGTGCAGCGACCTCCCATCTACCCTTAATCCGCCTCCCCACCCGCAGACACGCCCAATTGTGCCTGTATGGACGTCCCGACCAAGCCGGAAGTAACACGGGGCACGAACCTGCGACCCTCGTGTTGGTAGGCAGGGAATCTACTGCTGCGGTACTCGGGCGCCTGTGACCGACTATTTGTTTAATGCCATGACAAACATCCAGAGTTGCAGCCACCTTTTCATGGAAGCACACTCTGTTAATATGCAGAGTGCCTTAGAAGCACATTGGCCTGCCTGGTCTGGTGTGGGCTGCATGTTAAACCTGCCTGGTCTGGTGTGGGCTGTGTGTTAAACCTGCCTGGTCTGGTGTGGGCTGTGTGTTAAACCTGCCTGGTCTGGTGTGGGCTGTGTGTTAAACCTGCCTGGTCTGGTGTGGGCTGTGTGTTAAACCTGCCTGCTCTGGTGTGGGCTGTGTGTTAAACCTGCCTGGTCTGGTGTGGGCTGCGTGTTAAACCTGCCTGGTCTGGTGTGGGCTGTGTGTTAAACCTGCCTGCTCTGGTGTGGGCTGTGTGTTAAACCTGCCTGCTCTGGTGTGGGCTGTGTGTTAAACCTGCCTGCTCTGGTGTGGGCTGCGTGTTAAACCTGCCTGGTCTGGTGTGGGCTGTGTGTTAAACCTGCCTGGTCTGGTGTGGGCTGTGTGTTAAACCTGCCTGGTCTGGTGTGGGCTGCGTGTTAAACCTGCCTGGTCTGGAGTGGGCTGCGTGTTAAACCTGCCTGGTGGGCTGCGTGTTAAACCTGCCTGCTCTGGTGTGGGCTGTGTGTTAAACCTGCCTGCTCTGGTGTGGGCTGCGTGTTAAACCTGCCTGGTCTGGAGTGGGCTGTGTGTTAAACCTGCCTGGTCTGGTGTGGGCTGCGTGTTAAACCTGCCTGGTGGGCTGTGTGTTAAACCTGCCTGCTCTGGTGTGGGCTGTGTGTTAAACCTGCCTGCTCTGGTGTGGGCTGTGTGTTAAACCTGCCTGCTCTGGTGTGGGCTGCGTGTTAAACCTGCCTGGTCTGGAGTGGGCTGTGTGTTAAACCTGCCTGCTCTGGTGTGGGCTGTGTGTTAAACCTGCCTGCTCTGGTGTGGGCTGTGTGTTAAACCTGCCTGCTCTGGTGTGGGCTGCGTGTTAAACCTGCCTGGTCTGGAGTGGGCTGCGTGTTAAACCCATGATTTGCATGTGCTGAAACGTGATCCACCTCAGAAAACTGGCACTGTTGCCCCTCCTTTTAAGTTAGAGAATGTGTGTGTGTGGGGGGGGGGGGGGGGGGGGGGGGTGTCAATGTGTGAACAATACAGAGAAACTGCTGCAGGCTGAAGAAATGGTTTCTGTGGCCAGGGGAGGAGATCTCCTGACTCCCATCTGCCTGCTGCTCAAGGGCACTACGTCACTGCACTTCATTTGTCATCTCACAGTACTGATTGAAGCCCTGACCTTTGACCCCCTCACAGCCTTTATGGATCCCATGAATGGCTGAAATCACAGGCTTGAAATCCTGCTGTTGTTTGCCCCCAAAGCCAAATGTGCTGTTCAACGTGCGTCACTAGTTCTGCCCATTGTCAAGGGATATGATTGGCTGTTTGTGAGCTGGGGCGGGTGCACGCTCGGGGTTTGTCTGACGTGTCTGTTAAATGATTGGCTGTTTCCGTGTCACTCGTAGCACGCTCCATGAACAAGGGACATTTTTTCATGCAGCCATGCTATTGTACTTGCTATCAAACCATTTCTTTATTGTATCGATGACGTCTCTATCGCGATATATATTGCTATCGTTTTATGTAACGTCACTCTGTATTTGATTGATATTGTCCTGGCTTTCTTTCAATTTTTAAGCCGTCAGACGCCATAGACTTCCAACGCGCAGTCGCGCACAGTTGCTGTCTTCTTACCTTGAGTTGCAGCTCTCGCTCTCGTGCAGATGAAGAGATGAATGTTTGTTTGATGTAGGCTATAGAGTGTGTGTACGTGTACAGCGCAGCGGCCTCGTTAAGTTCAAATCAAAATAACGTAACGTAGGTTCAAAAGGGCTCAATATGGATTCAAGTATCAAAATAAATATCGATAATCAACTTAAAGAGCGTGTAATGCGCGGTGCGGTGCGGTTGGAAACTGTTTCTCTCTGGCGTCTGTTTGCTGTGTCGCACACCTGGCTCAATTAATGTCTCTCACCGCTGTCGCACGTATAACACGTCATCGGCTGGTGACTAACTCTCAGCCACTCAATTACAGCCAAAAATACAAATAAATAGAATGGCTCCAACATAACCGGCCCCTATTGTTATGAGCACGGTGCTAAATAACAATAACTAAAAAACAGGAGCCAAATGATTTAAATGCTCTTTCAAAAACAAAATTTCAATCTTTTTCTCTTAATTTCATGTAATGTCATGTCAATATGTGAGGGTGAGTGTGAGTATGTATCTTTTCTTCAGTTTTCCACAGGTGCAGGAAGCAGCAAACAGATCTTGCTGACTGGCCGCTCAAGTTGACTTGTTCTTGTCTGAAGTTTCACACTTCTCACGAATCCTCTGTGGTCTGGTTTAGTGTCTACGATGCGGGCCATAACCCAGGAACCTCGGGGGGCGTTTGCATCGGCCACTAATACAATGTCTCCTTTGCTGAAGTTTCTCCTAATTCTGTTCCACTTGTGTCGTTCTTGCATAAGCGGGATATATTCCTTTGTCCATCTTGACCAGAATAGATCGGAAATGTACTGCACTTGTCGCCATCGACGTCGAGCATATACATCTTCCTTCTTGAAAAGTCCAGGTGGAAGGATCGGTTGCGACTTCAGCAAAAGCAGGTGGTTTGGAGTGAGGGGTTCAAGATCATTGATATCTTCAGAAATGGTTGTCAACGGACGACTATTCAATATTGCTTCTACTTCGCACATGACTGTGGAAAGACTTTCATCATCAAGAGTTTGTTGCCTTGTGATGGTTAGCAAAATTCTTTTCAATGATCTTATCAACCTCTCCCATACGCCTCCAAAGTGCGCAGCTGCGGGAGGATTTAATGTCCATTTCACTTGTTGTAGTGCTTGCTCTATCTTGTCTTGATTCAAAGCTGTTAGAGCTTCTTTCAATTCTCGGTCTGTAGACACAAAATTGGTTCCATTGTCAGATCTTATTCCAACGACTTGACCACGGCGACAGATAAAACGTCTCAGTGCATTGATGCAAGAATCAGTGTCTAATGAATGAGCTACTTCAAGGTGGACGGCACGGCTTGCAAGGCAGGTGAAAATGACACCGTAACGTTTCACAGTGCTTCGTCCTCGCTTTACCTCAATTGGGCCCAAGTAGTCAACTCCTACTTGAGTAAAAGGGGGTAGATCAGGTGTTACTCTGTCTTGTGGCAGGTCTGCCATCCTTTGCTCACCGACATTTGCATGGGTTCTTCGACATGTTACACACTCAGAAATGACTTTCCTTGATAAGGAATTAGCACATGGAATCCAAAATTTCTGTCGCAGAACTGACAACATGTGGTTCCTACCACCGTGCCCAGTTTGGATGTGAATGTGTTCAAGAATCAATCTGGATACGTGGTGCCTTTTGGGCAAAATGGCTGGATGTTTTGTTTCTTCGGGCATTGCCATTCTGCTAAGTCTTCCGCCCACTCTTAGCACTCCTTGATCCATCTTTGGGTCCAACTTAAAGATTGAGCTGTCCTTTTTTACGTTTGAGTTGCCTTTCTTCAAGGTGGCAATCTCATCAACAAAGCCTTGAGCTTGACATAAGCAGATTATTTCAGTCTCAGCTTTCTTTAGCTCATCAATACTCAACTTTGTTGGTTCAAGAGATTCTTTGAACTTTTTCATTTCACATTCAATCCTCAATTTCTGCTTAGTGAGGTCGTTCTCTTGTGCTTGCATGTTTTGACACACATCCTTCCGCTTCCTGCTCAATTTTAGCAACAGGTCTTTGGTGGCAAGCATCCAGGCTACTGCTCTTCTTAACTTGGTCCAGTTGGAATAGCGATGTAATAGAGCTGTAATAGCATCTGGGCCTGTCTGGATGATGTTAGCTGTCACCTTTGGTTTTCTAACTTCTGGGTCATCAAAGCAAAGAGGTTCAAGACGTTCAGGAGATTCAGGCCACTGCTCCTCTGTGGCTAAAAGGAACTGAGGACCATTAAGCCAGTCATTGCATTTAGTGAATGCATCTGCTGTCAGGCCACGAGATGCATGATCTGCAGGGTTCACTCTGGTGTTGACATATCTCCATTGCGCATCATCTGATGAAACCAACTCTATTTGCCACGAAGGTTTGGAATCTTTTTGAGTCATTTCTTATGTATTTTAGCACTGCTGTGCTGTCAGTCCAGTACATGGATTTCTGAAGATCAATCCTCAATTCAGTTCTCAACATCTTGTCAATACGTACTGCTAACACTGCAGCAGTCAGTTCCATTCTGGGAATCGTTATTTGTTTTAAAGGTGCAACGCGTGCTTTTCCCATAAGGAATGTGACGTGTTTCAGATTTTTTACATTCGTCATCAAGATGTAGGTTACTATTCCATAGCCTTTGTCACTAGCATCACAAAAATGATGAAGTTGGGCTTCTTTGATTTTTCCAAAGGGTTTTGGTTTGATGCATCTTGGGACATTGATGTTTTCCATTTGTTTTAAACCATCTAACCATTTCAGCCAGAGCTGATGGTAGGCAACTGGAATCTTATCGTCCCATCCAATTTTCATTTTGCACAGCTCTTGCAGCAGGTGTTTACCAGTGACAACAAATGGGGCGAGAAATCCTAACGGATCATACACAGAGCTAATGACAGATAGAATTCCCCTCTTAGTGGGTGCCTGATTCTTTAATGTCACTTGAAACCCGAATGAATCTTCTTCAACTTTCCATGCCACACCTAAGGCTCTTTCAACAGGTATGTGATCTTTATCCAAATCTATGGTTTTGACTTCGGCTGCTCTTTCTTCCTCAGGAATTGAGTTCAATACAGACTTGTCATTGCTGATCCATTTGGTTAGCCTGAAACCACCTCTTTCACACAAGTTCATCAACTCCTTGCATATTGCCTTGGCTTCAGATGCAGTGGATGCAGACTTTAAACAGTCATCAACGTAAAAGTTGTCCTTGATCGTTGCAATGGCTTCTGGTGAGTAACTTTGAACATTGTCTTCAGCCGTAGTAACTTTGAACATTGTCTTCAGCCGTTCTTCTAAGTGCGTAGCTGGCACAACTAGCAGAAGAGGTTGCTCCAAAAAGGTGAACTGTCATTCTGTATTCGACAAGGCTTTTTGTGATGTCACCATTTGGCCACCATAAGAATCGCAGGTAGTTGGAGTCAGATGGTGTCACTTTGACCTGATGATACATGCCCTCTACATCCGCCATCATTGCCACTTGTTCTTCTCTGAATCTCAATAGAACACCAAGTAATGTACTTGTGAGGTTTGGGCCTTGCATTAACTGTTCATTTAGTGAGGTGCCTTGGAAGGGTGCAGAGCAGTCAAAAACAACACGAAGCTTGCCTTTTCTTGGGTGTCGAACACCATGGTGAGGTAAGTACCATACTTTACCTTCTTCTTGGCTTTGTTCATCATGTGGAACAACTTCTGCATGTCCTTTAGCAATCACATTCTCCAGAAAAGCAGTATATTCCTTTTGAAAGGTGTCGTCTTTCTCAAACTTTCTTTTTACAGAAAGCGCTCGCTGTTCAGCCATCTGCCGATTGTTGGGCATTAATGGATCATGCTGTTTAAAAGGGAGCTTGAGCTGGTAATGTCCATCTTTTATTTTAGCTGAGCTTGAGACTACATCCATGAACCTTTTGTCTTCTACTGACATTTCTGACTTTTCATTTGAGGTCTTTTCAGGGAAGTCATGGTTATATTGTTGAATTAAGAGATCATTTAAATTTACTACTGATATACGGTTACTGAAAATGTGGTTCAATGCACTTCCTTCAGGGCTGTCTTTGTGCAACATTCCATTTACAACCCATCCAAGTTTAGTTTCAACTGCATAAGGCCCATTTCCTTTGCTGTTGATTATCTTCCAGGGCTCCATCAAATTCGGTGCATCATTCCCTATCAGCAGGCCGACATCTGCATCGGTATGGGCCAATTTCACCTCTTTCAGGTAGTCCCATTTTCTTATTGCTGCCTGTGTAGGAATTTGCTCTTTGGTTACTGGAATTTCCTCTTGGATGTACAAAGATGGAAGTTTCATGAAATCATTTTTGTTAATACCTGAGATTTCAAGACCGGATATGATGTCAATATTGGTGACTTTATCTTGCCCTAAAGTTCTCAGCAGTATTTTTGTTTTTCTTCCCTTTATATGCAACTGTTTCCTAAGTGCTTCAGTACAAAAGCTTGCAGTGCTCCCTGGATCCAGGAAAGCATACGTTTGTACACAGGTGTCACTGTTTGTCAGTTTTATTTGAACAGGAACGATGGAAAGGGTTTGGTTGTCACTGGCCCCAGTTGGCTTCTCCAAAGAAACCATTGCACTGCTCACTGACAATTTCTCAGTGTTGACGTTATCCACTTTGTCATCTTCTTTTTGCCTCTTCACAATGTGCAATATTGTCGGATGTTTTAACTTGCAGATGGTACAGGTTAAGCGTCTTCTACAATCTTTGCTCAGGTGACCTTTCTTCACACATCCAAAACAAATGCCATTTGCCTTGAAGAAGTGCACTTTGTCTTCGTGTTTCCTTTTATCCAACTGCTCACAAGCATCCGTGTTGTGATCCTTTTTGCAGTACAAACAAACTTTTTCCTCTGATGTTTCAGTGTTTCCATGGCTTGGACTCCTTGAACGTGTTTCCTGCGTGATTGTCACAAAGCTGCTTTTTTGAGATTTTAGAGGTCGAAATCCATCACTTGTTTTAATATTTACATTTCTGTCTTTCCTTTGTGCAGCATCATTTATGTCTCCAAACATTGGGTCACAAGCGATGTTTGCCTGTCTTTCCACAAAGTCCACAAGTTGTTTAAACTTGGCTCTTTTGGCTGTGCGTTCACAATAGTCATAAGCAATAGTGCGCCATCTTTCTTTGAGTTTGTAAGGCAGTTTTGTTATGACAGTCTTCATATGTGTTGGGCAGTTCATGTCTTGCAGCATGTCAATATCAGTCATAGCAGTACAACAGCTCCTTAAAAATAGTGAATAAGTCCCTTTCTATCCTCTGCTTTGAGCACATTCCAATTCAGGGCTTTCTCTTGATAAGCTGAAGCGATCAAAACCTCATTTCCAAATGCCTTTTGTAATAATTTCTTAGCTTCCTTATATCCTGTTTTAGGTGGCATATGCATGCAACTTCTGACAAGCACTTGTGCTCGACCACTTGTGAACTGATCCAAGAAAAATAGCCTGTCACATTCATTATCGGTTTTACTTTCAATACAGTGCTCAAATGTACGCACGAAGGACAAATAATGCATTGGATTTCCATGAAAAACTGGAATTTCTCTTGTCGGAAGAAGTGAGAGTCTTTGTTCTTTAATTAACATTTGAGTAATTTCATTTTGTCGTTCCATGATTTTCAACAGGTCCGAATTGTTGTCATCCTGCAAAGGACTTTTCTTATGATGACGTTGCACACGTACTTTGTGAATGCTGGGGACAGTCCTAGTATACAAAACTCTGTTGTCTTCGTCTTCATCATCATCATCATCATCATCATCATCATCAAGCCTTTGATCATCACCTCTTTGTATATACTGTAGATAATCATCTTCCTTAGTAGCTTCTTCAAGAGCATTAACTTCTGCACTTGCTGCAGCAATTTCACTTTCCATGTTTAGAGCATCCTTTTTAGCTTGAAACTCAGCCATCATTATAGCTTCTTCTTTTTCAAGATCATGCTTTTGTTGCATCACGGCAGCTTTAGCAATAAGGGCTGCTTTTTTGGCTTCTGCCCGTATGAGTGCTGATTGAACAGAGGCTTTACTCTTGCTGCTCGTGGCACTTTTCTTTGAGTTACATTTACTTATTTTACCCACAGAAGTGGCATGCAAACTTTCATGTACTGTTGTATCTGCATTAGGTGACAAATCTGGTTCTTCGGCATCATTGGCGTGCATAACCGCTTTTTCTAGCCATTTTTTCACAATTTCTTGAAATTCCTTGATCATTGCAACTTTAGGTAAATACCATTCATTGTGATCAGAATCCCTTTGCTCTTCTGGGAGCAAATTATAAATAGAACACTGCAGCTCTGAAAATTCCTTTATTAAGTCACAGAGCTTCTCATAGGCCGTTTCAACAGTGTCCACGTTATTGTAATCCACCATCATTGACTCAATATTATTTCTTTTGATTTTCATCTGTTTAAATGTACTCTTTCTTGCATTCTTTTGATGAGAAAGTTTTGCTTCAATACCCTTTTCCGTCATTTTGATCTCTCTTTTTTCTCTTTCTTCAGACATGTTTGCTTCCTTTGTTCCAGCCTCGCGGTCTTTGGACATAATTACTTCAAAGCAATATTTTCGCACACTTGCATTGATCAATACAGCTCCACGCCGTTCACTTCACCCGCGGGCGGGGCTTTCAAGCAGGCTTCGTGCATACATGTTTCAACGTGAGTGCTTATTGAGCGAGTGGCAAGCCGGTTTGCAACATTCAATGCACGGAAATATCCCGTTCCTCTTCAAATTAACGTTACTCTCCAATAATGCGTTCCAACGCTCATTCACATTCAACAACAATTAACACGATGCACAATCCTTCCAATCCAACGGTGACAAACGAAGTCTTCAACTTGAGTAGTTTCCAACTATTGTCCTGGCTTTCTTTCAATTTTTAAGCCGTCAGACGCCATAGACTTCCAACGCGCAGTCGCGCACAGTTGCTGTCTTCTTACCTTGAGTTGCAGCTCTCGCTCTCGTGCAGATGAAGAGATGAATGTTTGTTTGATGTAGGCTATAGAGTGTGTGTACGTGTACAGCGCAGCGGCCTCGTTAAGTTCAAATCAAAATAACGTAACGTAGGTTCAAAAGGGCTCAATATGGATTCAAGTATCAAAATAAATATCGATAATCAACTTAAAGAGCGTGTAATGCGCGGTGCGGTGCGGTTGGAAACTGTTTCTCTCTGGCGTCTGTTTGCTGTGTCGCACACCTGGCTCAATTAATGTCTCTCACCGCTGTCGCACGTATAACACGTCATCGGCTGGTGACTAACTCTCAGCCACTCAATTACAGCCAAAAATACAAATAAATAGAATGGCTCCAACAGATATTGTACACATTGTTTCTTTCTATATACTGCATGCAGTGTGAACATATTTTTAATAAACCTTATGTCAAACCAAAGATGAATCTTCATATTTTGTTCTTCTTACTTGCATTGATGAGTGATTCATTTTGAATGTTGCTACAATATTAATTCCTGCCATGTAATATTTCAAAACAACTTAGTGAATTGGGCAACTGAAGGATTAGTATTCTATCTGCAAACTGGTGGCATTCCACTCTGAAATGTAAATCAATGTAAATGTGTATAGACAAGAAAGGGGCGGGGGAAATCAATGCTATGAAAACACACCATATTGTCCAGGGGCTAGGCATTGATTTGAGAGGCTGACAAAGAAGCTGACAGTCAATCGCTATTACAGATGACCGAGTCAAAGCTGATCTAAAACAGCTGCTGATGGATCTGATGCATGGTGGAAGGGTGCAGAAACTACAATCACAGATTGACAGCAAAGCAGACACATTCAGATGAATATTTACAGTGTGGTTTGGGTTCCTGGAGTCCTCGCCAACATCCTGTCTATCTGGCTCTGTCTCCTCTCTCTCCACACACACACACACACAAACACACGCACACACACACGCACGCATGCAAACACACAACACGTACACACACACACACACACACACACACACACACACACACACACACACACACACACACACACACACACACACACACACACACACAGGTGGCATATTTAGCTTAGGGTCTAGTTGTTTGAATATTTAACAAGGAACAAGGAACAAGGAACAAGGAAGGGATGAGGAGGACAGAAGACGAGGTGTGCCATAGTTATCCACCAAGCCATCATCCCAGGTGAAGTGTCTATAAACAAATCATAACGGAACCGAAAAGACAAAGAACACTGGACATCAGAACAAAGAGACCCACACCCTGGCACCTGCTCACCTTCTAACAGACTTCTTATTTTTGATAACTTTCTTTCTACTGTTTATTAAAAAAAAATGTATTTACTGTAAGTGTTTGTAACCCCTGATTGAATAATTTAATAAAGTATATTTAAAAAGGAAGGCTGACAAAGAAGCTGACAGTCAATCGCTATTACAGATGACCGAGTCAAAGCTGATCTAAAACAGCTGCTGATGGATCTGATGCATGGTGGAAGGGTGCAGAAACTACAATCACAGATTGACAGCAAAGCAGACACATTCAGATGAATATTTACAGTGTGGTTTGGGTTCCTGGAGTCCTCGCCAACATCCTGTCTATCTGGCTCTGTCTCCTCTCTCTCCACACACACACACACACACAAACACACGCACACACACACGCACGCATGCAAACACACAACACGTACACACACACACACACACACACACACACACACACACACACACACACACACACACACACACACACACACACACACACACACACACACACACACAGGTGGCATATTTAGCTTAGGGTCTAGTTGTTTGAATATTTAACAAGGAACAAGGAACAAGGAACAAGGAAGGGATGAGGAGGACAGAAGACGAGGTGTGCCATAGTTATCCACCAAGCCATCATCCCAGGTGAAGTGTCTATAAACAAATCATAACGGAACCGAAAAGACAAAGAACACTGGACATCAGAACAAAGAGACCCACACCCTGGCACCTGCTCACCTTCTAACAGACTTCTTATTTTTGATAACTTTCTTTCTACTGTTTATTAAAAAAAAATGTATTTACTGTAAGTGTTTGTAACCCCTGATTGAATAATTTAATAAAGTATATTTAAAAAGGAAGGCATGCCGGCTCGCCCCCCCCCCCCCCCCCCCCCCCCCATTGCTTCGCGGGCTCAAGGGCCGCTCTCAAGCTCGCCTTTTTACCTGTCTCGCCCCCAAATGGTGGAACGAGTTCCCCCCCCATGGTCAGGACATCAGAATCTCTCCCCATCTTCCGCAATCGGCTAAAAACTAATCTCTTTTCTCTCCATTTTACCTCCCCCTAACCTTACTTCTTCATCTCCCTTATATGCTGCCCACGGACTGTCAACTGTTTTTGGTTCTTTATTTTATTTATCTTTTTCATTATCTCTGCTTTCCACTATGTATGTTACATGATCTATGCTTGTTTTTTATCCCTCTGTACGTCGCTTTGGAGAAAGGCGTCTGCCAAATGAAATAAAGTAAAGTAAAGTAAAGAGGAAATAAGGATAAGAGGAAATATATAAAGCACTAAGCAAAAGGTATGAGAAAAGGCAAAGTGATAATAGCATTATTGAGGATGAGGAAGAAAGGAGAAGAGAAATGATGAAGGGAGGAAAACAAAAAATGTAATTAAAAATTAAAAAATTAAATCGAATTTTTTTCCTCAACGCCGCAATTTTTGCCAGTTCCCGCAATTTTACCGCAACAAATCACATAAAATGTCACAAATTGCATCGCAAATTTTGAGAAAAGCCGCCGCAAAATCAACATTTATGATCGCAATAATCACAAAAAACTGCGAAATCCTGGAGGGACTGAATAATTACATCACAACAGTAATCCTAATGTTAATTTAAATTGAGATATCCCTCTAAATCTACCCTAAAAAAGGGCAAAAAAAAAATTGCAGGCAAACTTTGCATCGCATTTGCCAATCTCACTCCTAACTGTGGCTGAAACTTGGCAGCCCTGTATCTATCTGTACTGTAGCTCTCTGCTCCACTCCTCCGTGCACTGTCAGCTCCTCTCCCTCTCTTCCCAACAAAACCTGCATCAGTGGCACATTAGCTCACCTGAGCGAGGAGGAGAGACAGAGTGAAGAGAAACGCAGGAATACGCAGCAATATAGTGCACCTGCTGGCCTGTTCAACCTATCTGCTTTGCTTTTCTCATGACACAGTAAACCCTTCAGATCCTTCAGCATTTCCTTCACCCAAAAAATTATACATCCGGCTGACGCAGGAGGCTAACTTTGAAAATATTACAGTCACTTCTATTCACCTTGATAAAGTTTTGGATTTCCAGCTTACAGCATTTGGGATCCTATCCTGATTGTGCCTAAGTGGGGTATTAGTTTTATCATCTTATTCAAAATTGGATATTGGGAGTGGGGTAATAGCTAATTCCACTAACACAAGATGATGTCACCTACCATTACAGTTTGTAGGGCAGTGTAGATGAGTTAGACTTACTGTCTACAAGTTATTGACGAGACCAGGAGACTGTGTTTGAGTTCAGTGCTGTTGGTCTGCTGACTGTACATCTCCAAATGACAGACATGATGTGAGGCGCACATCAGGCACATTAGAGATAGATTCAGATCCATTTTGATCAACTGAGCAAGTTTTGATTCCGTGCCTCTGTATGTAAACACAGCATCTCACAGTCACGAATGCCCCCTAGAGGCCATCTAACGAAGCGTACCTTACCTGACTGTCTGCCTGACATGAATTTGCCTCCTGATGCCCTCGGCTACGCAACAAACAAAACAAATAAATAAAATAAAATAAAATAAAATAAAATAAAATAAAATAAAATAAAATAAAATAAAATAAAATAAAATAAAATAAAATAAAAATTATTATTAGGCTATTTTTATTATTATTATTATTATTATTATTATTATTATTATTATTATTATTATTATTATTATTATTATTATTATATAACTTAACATTGATTGGACAGTTAGTGTCATCATCCACCTCTGATGTGATGCAATTAGTTTGCTTGTCTGTGGTATACTTGAGTATCAATCGTTTTTTTATGATTAGGAGTATAATTATTATTATAGGTTTTACAGTAATAATATTGATCCTTTATTCAACCAAGCAAGTACATTAAGATCAAACTGTTATTTACAATGATGATGGCCAACAGGCCTTTTTAATCGGGGA
Organism: Poromitra crassiceps; assembly: GCF_964638095.1. Lineage (NCBI taxonomy): Eukaryota > Metazoa > Chordata > Actinopteri > Beryciformes > Melamphaidae > Poromitra > Poromitra crassiceps. Next base: position 100,850 of record NW_028151980.1, read on the forward strand.
CTGGTGGAAGGGAGAAGAAAGAAAGAAAGAAAGAAAGAAAGAAAGAAAGAAAGAAAGAAAGAAAGAAAGAAAGAAAGAAAGAAAGAAAGAAAGAGACGAGACGAGACATGAAAGCTAGCAGTTCACAGAAAGTGACTGATTGAAAGTAGGCCAGGCATTAGCTGGACGGTCACATTAAGACATCAAACAGGAATAACAGATACCTCCAGAGTCCAGCAACAAGGACACCACTAAATTAAGACAAGTAAGAGACATTATTTGTGTCATCAATTTGCTGTGTGCCTAATGTCAGAGAGAGAGAGAGAGAGAGAGAGAGAGAGAGAGAGAGAGCGAGGGAGAGAGAGAGAGAGAGAGAGAGAGAGAGAGAGAGAGAGAGAGAGAGGGGGCAATTAAATTGTCCAGTCTTAGAGTCATTTGCATGCTAGAGATTAGATCTCTCTCAACGTAATAGTTGAGCCTGGGGAGAGACTACTTGCATGCAAGTCATTCCACACTGGCCAAAGGAGGTTTGAACTCTGGGGACATTTAGCACACAATGTTGGAGAAGCTGATCAGACTTGTATGAAGTTTCTCAGACTGGGGGTGTCAGTCCGAGGAGAGTTTTTCGGAAATAAAGGCAAGCCAATGGCTTTTCTGCTCAAGAGAACAATAGAACAATGTATAGGCATTAAGATACTCACTCCATATTACTAACCTATTGCGCCCCCCCCCCCCCCCCCCCCCCCCCCACACACACACACACACACACACACACACACACACAGCTGACAATAATACAATTCTGATACAGTGAAAATGTGGAATCTTTTTCAAACTTATATCAATAAAATAAGTAATATTAATTACCCTAAATATATGTACTATACTGTATATGCAGCCTATTTTACACTCCGTGTACAGCTAGATTGCATACTGTCACATTCTCCTCATGGTGTTTTTTCCCCCTGAAATTTCCCCCCATTTTCTCCCCAATTGTACTTGGCCAATTCCCCCCCTCCTGCTGCCCCGGTCGCTGCTCCACCCTCTTCCGATCTGGGGAGAGCCGTAGCACCATGCTTCCTCCGACGCATGTGCCAGCCGTTTCTTTTCACCTGACGGGGGGAGCTTCACCGGTGGGACGTAGCACGTCGTGGGAGGATCACGCTATTCCCGCCAGTTCCTCTTCATGGTGTGTAATTGAGGCGACCTCTCCGATGCCTCTTCCAGCATGGATCCATGTCGCCAATTTGCATGTTTGATTGCGCTGCTCATTTGCCTAATCTGTGTTTTTAATTGCTGTGGGGTTACTGCCAGGGCCATAGCCAGGGTTCCGAAATAGGGGAGGTCCAGCAAGGGGAGGCGGATTCGGCGGCGCCCGTTAGGGCGCCGCCGAAAAAAAATTGTTTTTTTTTTTTTCCCTTTTTAAGCCATATTTAGAGTAATATATCATTTTAAATCAACATTAGGATTATACTGTTGTGATGTCATTATTCAAAAAAAAAATCATTTTTTTTTTTTTCCCTTTTTAAGCCATATTTAGAGTAATATATCATTTTAAATCAACATTAGGATTATACTGTTGTGATGTCATTATTCAGTATATTCTCTTTCATGTCACCACCTGCTCAGCTCTCCTGTCAACATAATTGTAACTAACAAACACAAACTGTTTTAGCCAAATTCATATCAAAATGACACCTACAAACACAGGTACACAACCCAAGCCGTACACAACACACAAAGTCATCATCGATAATAAAAAAAAACATACAGAGGGACATTTATTTATTCCTGATAGGAACGATTGAAAAATAAAATAAAATATATTATGTTGTTTTTACCTTTACACCACCTCTTTTTGTTACTTATTGGGTCATGAAACTGAAACCATGCATATAGCCACCTGCATACCTGACTTCGGGAGCTTGGCAATTGGCATCATGCATGATTAGCCAGTAGCATCCCAACGTGTCACACAGGTAACATTACTTAAGAGACAGACTAGACACTTACTTTCTTGGTTGTTGCTAAAAAATCTGTCAGTGTCACTCACTGTCTGTCGTTCACTCGCTCACTGTCTCGCAGCTCGCTCACCTTCAATTATCTCGCCAGGCAGACAGACAGTCATCACTCACCACCAGGGGCGGACTGGGATCATAATTCAGGCCGGGCATTAGATACCAAGCAGGCCAGGCCGATACGGGCCGACGCGCGTGAAAAAATTTGGGGCGTTTGAAGCTCAATTTGGGCCGTTTGAAGCCCAATTTGGGCCGTTTGAAGCCAGATTTGAGCCGTTTGAAGCCCTATTTGGGTCGTTTAATGCCAGATTTGGGCCGTTTGAAGCCTGATTTGGGCCGTTTGAAGCCCAATTTGGGCCAAGTCCAATTTTACAATGAGATGCACCCACTTTAAACCTGAATAAAGTAATAAAACCACTAGTAAACCAGTAGGCGGCGCCTGGCCTGCTGTTCAGTGAGTGGCCTGGCCTGGCCTGCACAAAAAAAAAAAAAAAAAATTGGCAGGCTGAAATATTAGGGGAGGTCCGGACCTCCCCGTCCTCATAGCTAGCTACGGCCCTGGTTACTGCAGGCCAGCAGGGGAGAGAGCAGCACCACCACCGTGTGAGGCAGGAAGGGCTGCTGCTCACACGTGACGGGTCTGTCTAGCTGGGAGGCTTTTCATCAGCCTTCAAGAGTTGTTGAATTTAATCCTTGGTTATAATGTAAGGTCACAGTGAGGTATAGGGGCAATGACAAACCATAGATTTGTGTTGTCTTGTTTAAATTGGGAGTTGTTTGTCATTTGACCAGCTTTATTTTACATGACACTATACTGGGTCAAATAGTCCCCAGTCAGACGTCACCCAGTTTCAGATTGTGAGGCGTCACTGGCTTTGTCAAAGAAATTAGTCACTGAGCGTCTGAGCGGGTCGGCGGAAAGGTTATTGCGTTGTGTTATGAAGTGGATTATTGGACTGTTTTGAGAGGTGAATGCTCATTATTGCTGTCTCCTTGACTCCCTGGTCTATAGTCGCTGTCTCAATGTTTCTGCCTCTCCACACTCGTTATCCTCCTCACCCCCCCTAAATTTGGTCCTACAACATAATGTGACCTACAAAATGTGACAGAGGTGTGGTCTCTCTTGGCTCTTCATATAATAACACAGAGACAGAGCAGAGGGGCCTGCTGGGCATCGAGGAGACGGCACAGTTCTAGTAAAACTCAGCTTAAAGGGACAGCTCACCCTAAAATCCAAAATACATTATTTTTCCTCTCACCTGTAGTGCTATCCATCTATATCATTTTGGGATAGTTGCTTGAGTTTTGGAGATATTATAGGCCGCAGAGATGTCTGTCTTCTCTTGAACACAATGGAACTGGATGGCACTCGGCTTGTACTGCTCGAAGCACCAAAAAAATACATTTTGAAAAAGTCAACAGCAATGTCTCTTTCCAGAAATCGTGACCCGGTTACTCAAAATAATGCACAGACTTTGTTATGAGCAGGGACAAAATCTTGACCGTGGATCTACAGTACTGTGAAAACATGTCAGAACCCCTTAAGCAACCGCCTTCTGCACAATACATGCTGGAATAGACCCCATCCCCCATGGCCCTAAACAGGAATAAGCAGGTAATGAAAATGAATGAATGAATTATTTAGTAACTGTTGCAGTTGCACCCCAATCTTACTCCCTGCTGGTCATGGCCATAACTAGCTATGAGGACGGGGAGGTCCGGACCTCCCCTAATATTTCAGAGAAAAAAATAAAACAATCTGCATGGAAAAGCATGAAAAACACGGGATCGCTTTTATTTTGAAACGAAAGGCAGGTCAGGCAGGAAGTCATCTGACGCCGCGTCCGCGGTAACTTGATTCCGAGAGAGCAGCAGCATGGTGGTGAGTGATGACTGTCTGTCTGCCTGGTGAGATAATTGAAGGTGAGCGAGCTGCGAGACAGTGAGCGAGTGAACGACAGACGAGGTGAGTGAGTGACACGGACAGATTTTTTAGCAACAACCAAGAAAGTAAGTGTCTAGTCTGTCTCTTAAGTAATGTTACCTGTGTGACACGTTGGGATGCTACTGGCTAATCATGCATGATGCCAATTGCCAAGCTCCCGAAGTCAGGTATGCAGGTGGCTATATGCATGGTTTCAGTTTCATGACCCAATAAGTAACAAAAAGAGGTGGTGTAAAGTTAAAAACAACATAATATATTTTATTTTATTTTTCAATCGTTCCTATCAGGAATAAATAAATGTCCCTCTGTATGTTTTTTTTATTATCGATGATGACTTTGTGTGTTGTGTACGGCTTGGGTTGTGTACCTGTGTTTGTAGGTGTCATTTTGATATGAATTTGGCTAAAACAGTGTGTGTTTGTTAGTTACAATTATGTTGACAGGAGAGCTGAGCAGGTGGTGACATGAAAGAGAATATACTGAATAATGACATCACAACAGTATAATCCTAATGTTGATTTAAAATGATATATTACTCTAAATATGGCTAAAAAAGGGGGGGAAAAACCCCACACTTTTTTCGCCGGCGCCCGTCAGGGCGCCGTCGAATCCGCCTCCCCTTGCTGGACCTCCCCTATTTCGGAACCCTGGTTCTGGCCCTGCTGCTGGTCCTGTGTGAGTCTAGGCTCCTGTAAGGGTGTAGAGTCACTTTATCCAATACTTGGGACCAAGCCATTGAGGCCGATGGTCTTGCCAGCAACTACAGTATCAGCCAATAGTTTGTCCTTCCAGCATTCCATCTTCCTCAGTCCAACACAGCTCTTATGCAGCCCCAGGTGCAGGTTTAGTCTTCTTGGGCAACTTGTTCCCGTTACACAACTTAAACTTTCAAACGTCTGGGTGACCTGCTCTTTGAATAGCAAACGCCTCAAGAAGAGTGCATCAATTACTGTGCCAAAATAAATTCAGATCCGCTCAGCAGAGGGAAGACTTAACGCGAGGACACTCATCAACAGTGAAGAAGTGGCCTTCCTCTTGGTCGAGGACTTAATTAATATTTCAGGAGCATGCAGATGATGCAACGTCATCACGTGTGTGTACAGCACCTCACCTTTTCACCACACTAACCATTAATCCACCATGGAGTGCTGGAGTACTGTGTGAGGCGCAGTGTTCATTAGAAGTGTGCTCCTACATAAACACAGGTAAGGTGAATGCCAAATAAGGATCTGTTCCAAAATCCCCAAAATGTAGAGAGGTAAAATCACGTTCACTTCCGGGTTAGGCATACGAACCAAGGGATTTCATCCGCCATTTATTTTCCCATAGACATTTTGTAAAATACTTATAAACCGGCTTTTACTTTGTAAAACCAAGCGATTCAGCTATATTTAGAATCAGGAGAGACCATAGAACATTTCACTCGGACCAAAACTTAAAAGAGTAGTGGATTAAAAAAAAAAAAAGTCTGCATTTATTTTTGTTTTGGTCCAAGTGAAGTTATATAGTCTCGGTTTTCGCTTGGTTTGACCAAGTAAAACTATTTTTATAGGCATTTTACGAAATGTCTACAGAAAATAAAATGGAGGATGAAATCCCTTCGTTTGTAAACTTAACACGGAAGTGGGTGTGACTTTGGCTCGTTGTCCAATAATCTCTCAAGTACAGAGGATTCTGTTTGTAAGAGGGCTGCCATGGACATTGCTGACTATCCTACCATACTTTGTGATCTCAGCCATTTTGAAAGTCTTGGTTTTCATGAAAATGTATAAGGAAAGCAGAAGGTAATTTAGGTATAACACGTTTATTCTTGCCTGGTGCGGCTGGTTCAATTAGATCCCTGTGGGCAGAGATCTGATTAGCCACAGATGGCGACACAGAGGGGACTGATTATGGGAAGCTATTTTAGACCGCATGTACTGTACAAGCACAGCTAAAATAGGAACAGGTGATATACGGAATATTAAGATTTGATTGAATCTAGACAGCCATGCAGAACACCTCATGAGCCATGAGCGTGTAATGTATGGTTTGAGTAGGGGGGGGGGGGGAGGGCCCGGGACTTCAACCCCAAACTCTTGTAGTGTTAAACTTAAATTTTTCGTTAAAGTTTCTCAATGTTACTGAAATTCCCTTGCTCTGTGATTTGAACTCATTCATATTTGACATGAAAGTTACTCCAGCTCATGCAGAAATCCTTTTCTTATGGGAGTCGGTCAATATCCCAGTCTTCAGGAGCCTGATATCCAGCCCGGGTGAATCGCATGCTGTCTGAGGTGCCTGATTGGCTGGTCGATGTAGGCGGGATTACTCTACCGATGACGCGTTACAGAGCACAGCACCGGAGGTTAAAAATGAATTGGATGATAGAAAGATTTAACAATTTTGACAGTCCTTAAAAAACATATGACATTGATGAATTAAAAAAAAAAAGGAACAATCCGTGTGTTTAAAAGCCTTTATAAGATGTCAAGATGTATTTGTGGTGCTTCCCACCAGCTTTGGTAAGCTGGGACGGCCAAATCCCCTTGTATTAGAGCTGAACAGTCACGTGACATCTCTTGCCCCGGAAGAGAGTTCCCCATTCATTTTCTGCATAGACATTTAGAAAAACCCTTATATAACGAGTTATAAGGCATACAATTTTCGTAAAACTTACCTTTCACACTGGACGGCCGTGTTCGATCCCCAGGGTTTCCAAAGTCTACATTTCAACCATAAGTCACATTTGACATTTTAAGTCTAACAAAAACCCTAACCCTAACCTTCATAAACCTAACCTTCATAACCCTAACCTTCATAATCCTAACCTTCATAACCATAACCTTCATAACCCTAACCTTCATAACCCTACCCTTCATAACTCTAACCTTCCAAGTTGTTTTACTTGTCTAAACATAACCAAAGTTGTTAAAACTGGTTTATTTGCGTTCAACATTGGAAAGGCAGCGAGGTTTTCAAATGACTGTTTCGTGTCAAATTTATGTTGAGATGGTACATATCCGTGCATTGCAGATTTTTATTATGGCGATTGAGTTTCCACTTCCCATCAGTTTCCCTGCCTATACATCTGCGCCTGGCTGTCAGAATGCCTGGAAAACGTTATACCGTCCCTCCCTGCTCCTCGTCCAACATTCATCATTGCACTCCTTTACTCCTCCACTTCCATCATTCTCTCCCCTCTCATTACTCAACTCTCTCCAGCGTCAGATGACATTTTGTGCACAGTAACGCTCTCTACACTACATCATCCATTTGACTATCTGTCCCTTTGATTTAGCAGGACTCTCCTGCTCTCACAGCCATTTCTCTTCACACTGGCACTTGAAAGTAGCCTATACAAAGCATGTCACACTGTCACTATACAAAACAGGCAACACTGTCACTAAACAGGTCACACTGTCACTATACAAAACAGCTCACACTGTCACTATACAAACCATGTCACACTGTCACTATACAAACCATGTCACACTGTCACTATACAAAACAGGTCACACTGTCACTATACAAACCATGTCACACTGTCACTATACAAACCATGTCACACTGTCACTATACAAAACAGGTCACACTGTCACTATACAAAACAGGTCACACTGTCACTATACAAACCATGTCACACTGTCACTATACAAAACAGGTCACACTGTCACTATACAAAACAGGTCACACTGTCACTATACAAAACATGTCACACTGTCACTATACAAAACAGGTCACACGTTCACTATAGAAACCATGTCACACTGTCACTATACAAAACAGCTCACACTGTCACTATACAAAACAGGTCACACTGTCACTATACTAAACAGGTCACACTGTCAATATACAAAACAGCTCACACTGTCACTATACAAAACAGCTCACACTGTCACTATACAAAACAACTCACACTGTCACTATACAAAACATGTCACACTGTCACTATATAAAACAGGTCACACTGTCACTATACAAAACAGGTCACACGTTCACTATATAAAACAGGTCACACTGTCACTATACAAAACAGGTCACACTGTCACTATACAAAACAGCTCACACTGTCACTATACAAAACATGTCACACTGTCACTATACAAAACAGCTCACACTGTCACTATATAAAACAGGTCACACGTTCACTATACAAAACAGGTCACACGTTCACTATACAAAACAGGTCACACTGTCACTATACAAAACAGCTCACACTGTCACTATACAAAACATGTCACACTGTCACTATACAAAACAGGTCACACGTTCACTATATAAAACAGGTCACACTGTCACTATACAAAACAGCTCACACTGTCACTATATAAAACAGGTCACACTGTCACTATACAAAACAGCTCACACTGTCACTATACAAAACATGTCACACTGTCACTATACAAAACAGCTCACACTGTCACTATATAAAACAGGTCACACGTTCACTATACAAAACAGGTCACACGTTCACTATACAAAACAGGTCACACTGTCACTATACAAAACAGCTCACACTGTCACTATACAAAACATGTCACACTGTCACTATACAAAACAGGTCACACGTTCACTATATAAAACAGGTCACACTGTCACTATACAAAACAGGTCACACTGTCACTATACAAAACAGCTCACACTGTCACTATACAAAACATGTCACACTGTCACTATACAAAACAGCTCACACTGTCACTATACAAAACAGGTCACACGTTCACTATACAAAACAGGTCACACGTTCACTATACAAAACAGGTCACACTGTCACTATATAAAACAGGTCACACTGTCACTATACAAAACAGGTCACACGTTCACTATACAAAACAGGTCACACTGTCACTATATAAAACAGGTCACACTGTCACTATACAAAACAGGTCACACGTTCACTATACAAAACAGGTCACACTGTCACTATATAAAACAGGTCACACTGTCACTATACAAAACAGGTCACACGTTCACTATACAAAACAGGTCACACGTTCACTATACAAAACATGTCACACGTTCACATTGTGATTAATTATTTTATCCAAATGTGTTTATTTGCTTTGGATAGAAGCAACAAACTAGCCATACAAACTATACAGAAAAGGCTTTCAGACAATCAGCACAGCTTTGCTGGATAAAGTTTCTAACTAGTTTTAGGAAACTAGTGTCTAATTTAGCTGTTATTATCTGGCTCGCTGGCTTGAATCCTACGAAACACTCAAACGTCTTTCTTTTTCAATATTGTATCAATTATTCGTTTTATTTAAAAAAATATATCAGATATCACATAACTGCTTAATGACTTGAGAAACCATAAATGCTGCCTTAATAGGAGATTTGCTTATGGTGCTTTGTGGAACACAGAAACAACAATGATATCAATAATGTTCTCTTAGCTGCAAGATATGGATGGTAGAAAATGAGTTTTATGCAAATCAGTCAAGGAGTAGCAAAATAAACCAAATGTATCAGATTCGCCCCCGTACCTGCAGACTGCAGGACATGCCCCTGTGGTCCATCAGAGCAATATTTTATTCTTTATTTGGTGTTTGGATGTAAACAAAATGGAATTGGTGCCATAATTATGCAATAATAATAGAAAGAAGAAATTATGTTAGATATTATGGCAAATGTTGCCCATAATTTTACCTTTCGGTTTCTCATGGTATCCTTGAATGTACAGTTATTGGTTTTTGGTTACTTGTACCGTTTTCGAGTTTCGAATTTAAACCAATAAGAAGGGACGACGGATGCTGTGACATCAGATGAATGAGCAATCTATAGAGAGCCCCAGGAATGAGTCCGGAAAACATCGATGCTAACACTTCCGGGTTCTTCACTGTTTTCACCTATGGGATTTTTTAATGGGTTTTTGGCGCGATGCTTCAAATAAGGTCTCTGGGCAACGCAAGCTTAATCAAACGTGAACCAGTGTTCAGCGGGATAATCTTCACACGAGGACCACTTTTATGAGTGTTTAAGCTTGTACGTGCCGTTAAAAGGGCGGCTAGCTAGCAAACGGCTAAATGAGACTACACTGTTGAGTCGACGGGGATATTATACGTCAATAACGTCATCACTTCAAAGGACGAACACGGAAATTCTCTTTCCCTCACCTGGTTCAGCCCGGGGTAATCAGTGCACAGCAGCGCACACATCAACAACACTCCAGGTTGAGCGGTGACATGACGTGGAAGCCTATGCGACACTGTGTGTAGTTCTGGATTAGCTTAGCACGAGCTTTTTACTTCTAGGGCTTGCATTTACACTTCAAAACTCATGAAAGTGGTCCTCATGTGTGAAGATTATCCCGCTGAACACTGGTTCGCGTTTGATTAAGCTTGCGTTGCCCAGAGACCTTATTTGAAGCATCGCTCCAAAAACCCATTCAAAAATCCAATAGGCAGAAACAGTGAAGAACCAGGGAGTCCGGGACTTCCGCGTTCCGACTACAAAAAGATGTCATCCCTGGAGCTCTCTATTGCTGAAGCCACTGTGGTGAATCTACCACAGTGCGATTCCGTCCAATGCTGCCCAATATTGAATGTACTGTGTACTTTGTACTGTATTGGCTGTAAACCAAAGATTTTTACAAGGTTTTTTATGTCATATTTTACTCTAAAGAAAATTGATGCTCATCGGACAGAATCGGATGCTAGAGTTTAGCGTGGTGAAGCTGGTTTACACCATTGATAGTAGGCCTCCTTCAATACAGGGACACATTTAGCGTTCATCTCTCCATGGTAGAAAATATTTTTAAAAGTGCAAATATACAGAGGAAACATTGTAATTTAAGACCGCTATTCACTTCATGCTTGTAAAACGAATACGATCGCTGTACTTTGGACCTATTTCCCAAAATAAAGCTTTGGGAAAACGAAGTTTTGTTCAAGTGACATGATGCTAATCTGGTTAATATACTATGTGTCATGATGCTAATCTGGTTATACTCTGTGTCATGATGCTAATCTGGTTATACTCTGTGTCATGATGCTAATCTGGTTATACTCTGTGTGACATGATGTTAATCTGGTTATACTCTGTGTGACATGATGTTAATCTGGTTATACTCTGTGACATGATGCTAATCTGGTTAATATACTCTGTGTCATGATGCTAATCTGGTTAATATACTCTGTGTCATGATGCTAATCTGGTTATACTCTGTGTCATGATGCTAATCTGGTTATACTCTGTGACATGATGCTAATCTGGTTATACTCTGTGACATGATGTTAATCTGTTTATACTCTATGTCATGATGTTAATCTGGTTATACTCTGACATGATGTTAATCTGGTTATACTTTGTGACATGATGTTAATCTGGTTATACTCTGTGTCATGATGCTAATCTGGTTATACTCTGTGTCATGATGTTAATCTGGTTATACTCTGTGTCATGATGTTAATCTGGTTATACTCTGTGTCATGATGCTAATCTGGTTATACTCTGACATGATGTTAATCTGGTTATACTCTGTGTCATGATGTTAATCTGGTTATACTCTGTGACATGATGTTAATCTGGTTATACTCTGTGTCATGATGTTAATCTGGTTATACTATGTGACATGATGTTAATCTGGTTATACTCTGACATGATGCTAATCTGGTTATACTCTGTGTCATGATGTTAATCTGGTTATACTCTGTGTCATGATGCTAATCTGGTTATACTTTGTGTCATGATGCTAATCTGGTTATACTTTGTGTCATGATGCTAATCTGGTTATACTTTGTGTCATGATGCTAATCTGGTTATACTTTGTGTCATGATGCTAATCTGGTTATACTCTGTGTCATGATGCTAATCTGGTTATACTCTGTGTCATGATGTTAATCTGGTTATACTCTGTGTCATGATGCTAATCTGGTTATACTCTGACATGATGTTAATCTGGTTATACTCTGTGACATGATGTTAATCTGGTTATACTCTGTGTCATGATGCTAATCTGGTTATACTCTGTGACATGATGTTAATCTGTTTATACTCTGACATGATGTTAATCTGTTTATACTCTGACATGATGTTAATCTGGTTATACTCTGACATGATGTTAATCTGGTTATACTCTGTGACATGATGTTAATCTGGTTATACTCTGTGTCATGATGCTAATCTGGTTATACTCTGTGACATGATGTTAATCTGGTTATACTCTGTGTCATGATGCTAATCTGGTTATACTTTGTGTCATGATGCTAATCTGGTTATACTCTGTGACATGATGTTAATCTGGTTATACTCTGTGTCATGATGTTAATCTGGTTATACTCTGTCATGATGTTAATCTGGTTATACTCTGTGTCATGATGTTAATCTGGTTATACTCTGTGTCATGATGCTAATCTGGTTATACTTTGTGTCATAATGCTAATCTGGTTATACTTTGTGTCATGATGCTAATCTGGTTATACTCTGTCATGATGCTAATCTGGTTATACTCTGTGTCATGATGCTAATCTGGTTATACTTTGTGGCATGATGTTAATCTGGTTATACTCTGTGACATGATGTTAATCTGGTTATACTCTGTGACATGATGTTAATCTGGTTATACTCTGTGTCATGATGTTAATCTGGTTATACTCTGTGACATGATGCTAATCTGGTTATACTCTGTGTCATGATGCTAATCTGGTTATACTCTGTGTCATGATGCTAATCTGGTTATACTCTGTGTCATGATGCTAATCTGGTTATACTCTGTGTCATGATGCTAATCTGGTTATACTCTGTGACATGATGTTAATCTGGTTATACTCTGTGTCATGATGCTAATCTGGTTATACTCTGTGTCATGATGTTAATCTGGTTATACTCTGTGTCATGATGCTAATCTGGTTATACTCTGTCATGATGTTAATCTGGTTATACTCTGTGTCATGATGCTAATCTGGTTATACTCTGTCATGATGCTAATCTGGTTATACTCTGTGTCATGATGCTAATCTGGTTATACTCTGTCATGATGCTAATCTGGTTATACTCTGTCATGATGCTAATCTGGTTGACATTCTAAGAAGCACTGCCTGCAGCATTGGTGCAGGTTGGATGCATTAAGGCTGGCTTCTACATTGTATTTCAAGTTATTTTGTACAGTATTTCTCTAGTACTTTAACTACCATTCTAAAATAAATTACAAACCTATTAGTAAATTCAGATATTTATAACTATAGTCCTGAAGACTGAGACTGCAATGTAATTATATATTATATATATATATTGCAAAGTATTTGATGATACCTTGAACATGACAATAACCCTGGCGAGTATAGCGTAGCATCGCTCGTACAAATAAACATTTTGTATAATTTTGCACCTTAAAAATGTTTTTTACAGTAAAAAAAAAAAAAAAGATCTGAAAGGTCAAGAAGAACATGTCTTGTTTGTGATTGTACTTCTTATTACATTTTGTATTATTTATTATTTTTTTGTATTTGCAGACCAGCAAACCATTTTTCTTTCATGGGACGATCAGAATGCAATAGCATTATCAACAGCTATTGGAAATAAAATAAAATTGAAAATAATGAATATATAATGCTGCTAAACAGAGCAGCGATCAGTCAGTGACACTGCTGGGAGTGGTTAGGTCAACTGCAATTCAGATTCATTCCATGATTTAATCTAGGGATCAAAAATTCTAATCAATGCCATTCAAATTCAGTTTCTGCTAACTACCTACTCTGTCCTAGTAGAAATGTAATAATAATAACTTGGATTTAAATAGCACCTTTCAAGGAACCCAAGGACGCTTTACAATGGTCAGACACACAATGACAAACAGATAAAACAGAACAGAGAGAACAGAGTTAACTAGAGGCCAAAGGCTTTGTTGAACAGGTGAGTTTGTTCTTGAAAGTGTCCAAGGATGGGGAGTTGTGGCATGTGTTTTCTCCTTTGACCAGCAGAGGGCAGCATGTCATTAAACAGCAGCTACAGAGCTCCAGGAGCAGAAGGCTTTCTAATGTTTTCATAATTTCATAGAATGTAGCTTTATGATAAATAAATAAATGGGGGATCACACACACACACACACACACACACACACACTCGATCTATATAAGCAAAGATATGGGACAGTAATTGCACAGTTATTGAGACACAGTTTTGGGACAGTTATTACACAGTTAACACGTTTCACCTTAGGGTTGTGTGTGTGCGCGTGTTTGTGTCGGGAGGGGGTTATGTGCATGAGGTAGGTGCAACAGGTAAAGTTATTCAAGTGTACAGCGAAGCGTTCCAATGAAGTGATCCACTGACTGGATTAAGTGTACATCAGAGTGATGGCCTGTGGGAAGAAACACACAGACACACAAATTTACACACTGAAAATCATTGGGCGTTCCACCGCAGAGAATAGCTCCCGTGTCATCTGCTGATCACTCCAAACCATTTAGACTAGAAAGCCCGGCTCTGTTGGCCAGTGGTGCAGGAGACCTCATGACTGAGCCACTCACAGAGGAGCAGTCTTAACCCTGTTAGACATACCTTAACACAGTCACAGAGGAGCAGTCTTAACTCTGTTAGACATACCTTAACACAGTCACAGAGGAGCAGTCTTAACTCTGTTAGACATACCTTAGCAAATGCCATTTAAATGTATTGGGTCATGTGCATCATGGGACACACACAGCACATTTGCTATGAATGTGTTACGCAAGTTGAATTTGGTTTGGTTGCCAGGTGAAGAAGAAGGACATGAAGCAGGCCAGCAGTGTCATGGCTGCTCAGGCCAGCAGTGTCATGGCTGCTCAGGTGGAGCAGGCCAGCAGTGTCATGGCTGCTCAGGGGGAGGCAATATTTTTTTTCGGATGATGGGGAAGGCTGGAGGCACTGCCCTGTCTTTAACATCACCAGCGTAGCGCCTCCTACAGGCTGATACACAGAGCGACACAGCGCCTCCTACAGATCCACAGAAATGGACACTGTGGACAGACTGCAAAGAGATCCAGACATGTCATATACTGAGAAATTAAAACTGAAATTTGGAATGACAAGAAAACATTACACCTCTGTGCAATATAGGCTAAGTAGGCCTAAATAACTCAGATATAGGGTTTGCAATTGTAACGTTCCATATAATGAAGTATCTCATGCTTGTTGATTGAATGATTGTTTTGCACCTGCTGCTCACGTTTGAGATACTTCTGGCTCGTCTGGAAAGAAGGTGGGAGCAGCCGAGTACAGTCAGCCAATCAGAGGCAGAGAGGGGCGGGTCATGCCTTCGCCTAGCCTTCGCCATCATGGGAAAAATAATATCGCCAGGGGGAGCGGGCCAGCAGTGTCATGGCTGCTCAGGGGGAGCGGACCAGCAGTGTCATGGCAACCTTCTGTCTGCCAGTTTGTTTGTTTCATTTTCCGACTAACCTCGCGTCACCAGGCTCTTCTCGGCGAGAAAGAGCCTGGCTCCCGCCCACAATTGATTTTGTCACCCTACTGGTTCCCGCCTAGAGCCCGCCCTAGACCGGATGGCAGCGTTTCTAGCTCGTCAACTTTCACGTTAACTTGACAATTTGACCCAAGTATCAGAATCCTCTTTCACCGTTTTGACCGGTGTGTCAGGCGGTGGTGGCGGAGATGCCATATTGCATAAACGTTTTGTTTTATGTAACGCTAGCTTTGTTTTGATCAGACTCTAGTTTAGGTAACATCACCGCGTCAAGCTAACGGCAACAAAGACGTTGTTAGGCGCATTGCCATCCGGTGTTAATTCTGGGTCCGGGGTTTACGCCCCCATGACAAAAAGCGGGGTGGAAGGTGCCCAGACTATTTTCCGACTGCAGCTTCCCGTCTGTCCCTCCCCCTCGCTCGCCCCCTTTTCACTGGCCTCTCTCTCTCACTTCCACCTGGCCCTGTTCCAGAGGAAGGCAGTTTGTCCTGAGAGGGAAGGGGAACGAGAGGAGGAGGGAAAGGGAGACGTTCTGAGAAGTACGTTGAACTTCAGAGAAGTCATTAAAGGAACAGTTCATCCAAAAATTAAAAGTCAGTCTCAACCCCATGCCGGTCGAAGCTTAAAGTCACAGTGAATAGTCTTGCTTGACAGACTATCGCCTTTTCATGCTGTAGCTAGCACAGCAGTCTGGCTCCTCTTACACTCACTCAAGGCTCTGTTATCTTTACAACCATTCACTGAAAGTAGCAAGCAGGCCTGCTTTATTGCACAATCCAAATCTTCATCAAAACTTGCCATTTTCAGCGTGTAGCAATGCTAGCCAGCGTTGTTGTTTCACAGTGGTGGAGGCATTTGAGAGCAACATGCAGGGAGCGGAAAGGGATGACCCTTCACTCCGACTGAAATGGTCAACACCAGATTTGACAATTTATTAGAAGGATAAACCCCTTGAGATTAACCATCTTGTTTTCAACGGGGTCCTTAACACATACTGTATATACAGAAACAAAACAGACATAACACAGGCAATACAATACACACACACACACACACACACACACACACACACACACACACACACACACACACACACACACACACACACACAAGCTCTCCCAAGCCTAACCACTCCCCCACCCATGAATCACCTAAAGATGGCATAATATACAGTAAAAATACATCCCCAGATAAAGCTGGGTTTACATGTATCAGAAACAAGTTATTTCAATATCACAAATATAATTCTAGTTAGAAGCAAGAACAGTCTGTTTGAAGAAGAGTGAAGAGATATGCCTTAAAAGAATGACAAGATGTAATGGATCTTAGAGGCCATTTACACCTGGAATTAACGTGTGTTTTCTGCCATCAGATTGCAATCTGATTGTACTTGACCACATTAAACTGATTCCATTTACACCTGGCATTAAAATGTGTTTTCGTTTCTCAGAAATGGGTGTCCTCTCAATCCGCATAAAGTTGCTGTATCCAGATTGAGAGGACACATTGCATTTACACTTGTGTTCAATGTGTACACAATGCATCCCTGACCACCTCCGGAGGTGGTTTGGCCGATCAGATTGCAATCCTTCTTCAATGTGTTTTGGGGGTGTTTACACCTGTACTTTCAAGTGACAAAACACAATCTGATTGCAATCTGATCACAGAAAACGCATGTTAACGCCAGGTGTAAATGACCTCTAAGTGAGCTAGGCACATTTTTCCAGTCAGATGGAGCTTCAAATTTAAAGGCACATCGTCCAATTTCTTTAGAAATTCTAGGAACAGATGATCAGCGTATGGCGATCTAAATGGAATTAAAAGTTATTTTAGGTAAGAAGGATAATTAAAGAAAAATAAAAAAATAAATAAAAATAAATAATGGCAGAACTTATCCACGCAGCCTGCGTCCAGTGAGTGAGACTAAAGTCAGTGAAAATGTGGCTTTCAGCTTACGGCTACAGTGAAGATTTCAACTCAAAACAGGATCTTTTCAACTTGACATCTCCTTGGATTACATCAGATGAGCATGAAGGATTTTTTTGGTTATACATTTGAATTCTGTAACTCTGTTTCCCAGGAAAACTCCATGTATGTTTTGTGGACTAAAAAACTTCACCCAACCTTCCATTGGCATGGGGATGTGCAGTTAAAACGACTTCCTTGGGGACATTTTTGAAGTTGAAACTGTGGAGGAACCTCTTAAGGTGCTTTGAGGAACCTTCAAGAAAAAGGTTCTTAGAAGAACCCATTCTTGAGGAACATTTTGAAGCTCTGGGAGGAACCTTTAGAAGTTATGATGGAATTAGCATGTTGTGCCAACTCAACTAGTCTCTTAAAACAGACTGTCTCATCTACATCCGGCGAATGCAGCTATACAGTCTGTACGTTACACCCCCAGAACATGCACAAGGAAGTTGGGAAAAAAACCTTCAGACTGGAAGGAAGTTCGACAAAATCCGACCAATCACGACACGTGTGTCCACGGAAAAAAATTCTGATTGGACTAATGAGCGGAAGACCCGCCTTAAAAAAATTCTGATTGGGCTAATGAGCGGAAGACCCGCCTTTCTGCTTCCCATTCCGGTTGGTGCATGATTCTCCCCCACGAAGTACAGACGGTATGGCGGAAGCATTTGAAAATTGCGGAAGCCAACTCGTCTGTTCTAAGAGACTACAACTCAACTGTTCCTTTAACAGTCTCTGGAGGAGGAGGAGTGCATGCTGGATGCCAAGGAAACCAGTGGAAAGGGGAAGGGAGAGGAAAATCTACAGAGCAAATATAACAAGAGAACTGTTGTGCTCAGTTCTCTCTATACTCTGTCTATCCCAGCCCATTGTCCTATTCTCTCTAAAAGTCTATGCTAATTCTGGTCCATTGCGACAGCCGTGCCCAACACGAGAAGAGATTCTCTAGCTCAGGGGTTTGGAAACACACACACATGATTTCCTGTAATATGGAGAAGCTCATGTCCATAATTCTGGCGTGCAGTGAAACACAGTGTGCAGCGATTACATCTATAATCATTTCCTGATCATGTAATAAAATGTACACTTAACTTTGATCAAAAGTGTAAAATCCCATAATGTAATAACTTGTTCCGCACCAGAGCTCGTTTGAGCTTTCACACCACCCCAAACCAAGCCCACTCTATCCGAGGAAACAAACTCTGGTGCCTTTAAAGTGGACCAAACAGCTTATGCAATGGATAGGTCAGATGTTTCAACGTATATATTTTTTTATTTGAAAATACAAATTACATGGTTTTCAATAAAATACCTTCGCTCACAGCGATAATTTGTAATTTATTTTGATACATTGAATGGCGATGTACGCTAGTTGTATTTTCTATCCAGATTTTGCACATACACCCCATATAAAGAGATTTATATAACAGGATTTGTTTCACTATCTTCTCCGAGATCACTGCTCTTTTCTTGTTTTGATTCTGTTGTCTTCAGATTAAGATCAGCCATTGCTTGCAGAGGTCCTTTCTTGAAAGCCTTAATTGTCTCCCCTACGCCCTCCCTAACTGTTTCTGCCCCCTCAGCTGCATCATATCCAATCAAAGCACCTCCAACACCTCCTATTATTCCTCCAATTACTAAAGTTGCTGGTCCTCCAATTGCTCCTCCCACTGCTGCTGCTGCTCCCATACCAAGGACAAAACCCATCAATGCTCCTATTGCAACAGATGCAAATTTGACCTTGAGCTTCTTAAAGACACTGTGTTTAGCCTTCTTTCTGGTCTCTTCCTGTGAGATGTTTGCTGATGACCCCCTGATGTTCTCCTCCTCTTGTTGTATCTCTCTCTCCACCTCTTGCAGCTTCTCATTGGTGTAGTAGCCTCCACTGTTTTCCTCCACTATCTTGTCTATAGTGCGGAGCAGCGCTGCCACCTGGACCTGGTTCCTCCTGTAGTCATCCTGCTCGTCGTCGTTCCAGTATTCATTATCGACGACGTGACACCGGCCGCCACACTTCTGCACAAGATCTCTCAGAGCTTCACTCTGACTGACAAACTGCTGGATTGTCTGTCCTGGATTGAGCTCGTCACCATGAGTGAAGAGAACTGCAGCGTGTCTGAAAGCTTCTGCAGAGAAATATTCGCTGATCTTTTTGACGACTTCCTCCTCCTGACGTGTGAATGTCTCCTTCTCCAGCACAATGAGGAACGCGTGAGGTCCAGGAGAGCACTCTGTGATACACCTCACTATCTCAGGCCTCAGCTGCTCCTCAGACACGGTTATGTCAAAGAGCCCAGGAGTGTCGATCAGAGTGACGCCTCTTCCCTCCACAGTTCTGGTCTCTGCTTGACAAATACTTGTTTCAGAGTTTGCAGAATCACTTGTGTGGAACACAGTCTCTCCAAATATGGTGTTTCCTGTGCTGCTTCTCCCAGCTCCAGATTTCCCCAGCAGGACTATCCTTCTTGTACTCGGCTCTAGAAGAGAATAACAACTCTGTATCAGTGAGACTGTCTCTTGCCACTTGTCACTTTGGTTTTAGACATGTTTTGATTCATTTGTGTCGCACAGTAATATTATACTTTGCAAAATATGCCTCAGTTAGAGAAAGAATAGTTTGTGTACACATTAGTCAACAATCTCTATGTACTGTACCAGTCCCGCAGGCAGTAACGTCAGTGTTTCCCAAGTCCATTCACCTATTTTCCTGAGTCGTTCATATCCGGTATAGGACGCACTTTCCGGGCTTTTGTGTGGCTTTTAATTTTAGCCAATGGCAGCCAGTGTTATTGATATATGATCACAGGTGGAGCCCAGTAGCAGATGACCTGCTGCTCCTTAGCCGCTGACTGCGACCATAAAGTGGAGTTGTAGTGCAGCAGAACCCCTGCTTTTATGCACTGCCATGAAACAGCACTGCCATGAAACAGCTCTCCCTGACTGGCTGACACACATGCAAAGTCAGTCTGCTATTCCTCCTACATGATTAGACTAAGACAATAGCAAATGGGGTTACTGGGCTCCACCTGTGATCATATAACTAGAGTTACAATATGTAACCTATGTGACGCATTTACTGGGCTTTTGACTGGAGTAGCATTTAGCCTAGTTATTATTGAACCGTTTTGAAAGCTCGACCTTTCCCACAGGACACAAACACACTGATAGCTTTCACACAGGACACAAACACACTGATAGCTTTTAGCACAATGTTTTCAATCCAGCAGGTAGGAACAGGGCTCTGTCTCTGCTTGTGTTTCTCTCACTTTCTCTCAGTCTGTCAATTAAATGTTTACAGGATTGTTTATTCTAAATGTACAACTGCAGACTTGGCCAGGTTTCCCACGGAAAAGAAAAGCTGCTTACATGAAGATTAATTTAATGAAATTAATAATCAAATCCTATTTATCATTATGAAATGGAATCAAATGACTTGTCTTTGCTCAGAGCAGGAGTGACTGAGTTCAAGATGAACAAAATCCTAGTGATGCTAAAATGGTTTAATGCCTGACCTCGTTGTTTTACATTTGACATTAGTAATTAGCTCCGGACAATAAAAGCACGTTTCAAAAGTGATTCATAATTGAAAAAGAACATTGAGGATCATTTACTTCTCAGCTTATGTGTTTTGAGAACATCACTATTCACAGAAATGTTGCAGAAGGTTCCATCTTCAGTGTAGCAGCTAAAGCAGCTCAAATGTGATTTATACCAAATAGTCAGATTAATGACATTGCTCAGTGTTGACAGATAAAAAGATTAAAAGAAGAAACCTTAACTCACCGGCCGAGGCGTCCATGTTGTCAGAGAAGAGATCAGTGCAGAATGGCTGGCAACCGCTGGAAGTCCAAATGCTTTTGTGGGTGTGCTCAAGCTGGTGCGTCATTTCTACTGTGGACGGGGGGGACATGTACCCCCCCCCCCCTCCCCCTCTCTTCAAAACACTGTTTGTGTCCCACCCACTTTTTTAACCCCAAAATACACGAGTGTTTAGCCAGCCGTCAGATTCTGCCTGAGAATGTGAATTGAGCTGATATTTTATTTTATTTATTCGTTTATTTGTCAGGGACAATGCAAGAATCATTGTAACAAGTTACAAGAACATGAAACATATCCGATGCATATAGGATATCTAGCCAAGGCTAATTTGCAATCCCTGTCCCTGGGATATATAACCCTCGGACGAGTAGCCCGACATGAACAGCCTGTCTACGTGGTCCTATCAGTCTCGCTTCTACAGAATGCCATGCATGCACATTTGACAAACTGCTCACTGAATGAGGAAAACATGAAATGCCAATATCAGTTAGATTGAATGTCTTTCTTTGGAGAGGGTATGAAAAGAAAGAAAGGAAATGTGAGTTGGTTGCTCGTGGTTGTAGCTTGACACTCCAGCAATCATTCATTGATTGATTTTTAGGATCAAACCATCTCAGCACCTAGCAGCCAGACTAGACTCCAAGCTGCTCAGCTGGGTAACGTAATGTCGTCATACGGGGGGGGACATCATGAAGTGATCTGTGAAGATTACTATGAGACATCAATATTGTGAATTAAAGTCAGTTTTTCAACCTGTGTAACGTTTGGTGTTTCATGTCAAACACACATCAGCGCGCGCTGTATCATCGTACGTCATAATTTGTGCCGAAGAACTTAGATTGATAATTATCATACGAGATGGTCAACATTATCATTTTGGGAGGGAAATTATCGTACACGAGCAGCAGCCGTCTTTTTACGATGTGGAGGGTTGCTTGGGGGGTATTCACTTTGTGATGTTTATCCAATTAAAACTCATTTTTAAGATCACAACACAACAACGTTCTGACAGACAGACTCAGCCATACTGGTGTGTCAAGATTTGTGACGGAAGTGATGTCATCAGTGATGTCATCAGTGATGTAACTTGAGGAATTTTGATGTCATCAGTGATGTCACTCAAGCAGCTGTGATGTCATCAGTGACGTCACTCGAGCAACTGTGTTTGGCCAACTGTGATGTCACTCAGGCAGTTGTGATGTCATCAGTGATGTCACTCGAGCAACTGTGATCTAAGCCGATGGCACAATGTCGCCTAGGTGGGTGGGCGGTGTCAGTCTGTCACGCTTTTGGGAGCCCGTGGTGGTGTCAGTCACGATTTGTGACGTAAGTGATGTCATCAGTGATGTCATCAGTGTGCCAATGGCGCGCAGTTGCATGATGGCGCCTAGGTGGGTGGGCGGTGTCTGTCTGTCTGTCATGATTTTGGGAGCCCATGGAGCGGGCATTTTCCATAACTGCAGGCATGGCGCATCATCTCCAGAGTAACTAAACTAAACTAGACTAACTCCCACGGGGGTCTAACTCCCACGGGTCCACTAACCTTCCTGGTATAGCCGATGGCGCACAGTTGCACGATGGCGCCTAGGTGGGTGGGCAGTGTCTGTCTGTCAGTCTGAAGTCTCTACGCTCGGAATCCGATTCCTAGTGTCTTAAAAATAAAAATAAATTACAAAACATAGTGGAGGGGGGCTTGAAGCACCTTCCCACTGGGCGTATAGTGCAGCAGCTCCATCAGGCTAACAGCCAGTCAGTGGCCTGAGCCATATTGTGTCCTGTAGGACAGCAACTAATTTTCCTCCTCCTCCTCCTCCTCCTCCTCCTCCTCCTCCTCCTCCTCCTCCTCCTCCTCCTCCTCCTCCTCCTCCTCCTCCTCCTCCTCCTCCCAGGCCCGGCTCCAGACCCAAAAGAGGGGGCCTGCCCCTAGCTTGGGGGGGCCAAGCTACCCAAGGGGGGTCCGGGGGGATTCTCCCCCGGAAGAAGATTTTGTACATTTTAAAGTAAAATTCGTCAACCTGGTGCATTTGAGAGCAAAATGAAGAGGCTAAATCTATGAAGAACTACACACATCTCTAATGTGTTGTGACTTTACAAATAATTAGGCCTAAACAATTAATATTAAATGTATTTACACATTGTGCACAAATTGCATTCATTGTGACAAATTTACAATAGTTAATATCCAGCCAGAATCATTGCAAATGGAGGTTCAAAGTAACAGTTAGCAATAGCATTCAGTTAATCAATGCCTAATGACAGCCAGATTCCGTTCCAGAAAAACGGAAAAACGTTTTTAGCAAACAATTTTTTTTTTTTTTTTGAATGGGGGGGCCAGTTTGGGGAATGGGGGGGCCGGCCCGGTCAGGCCCCCCCCAACGTCGGGCCTGCCTCCTCCTCCTCCTCCTCCTCCTCCTCCTCCTCCTCCTCCTCCTGCTCCACTACCTTTTTCTTGATTCTCAGTCTTAACTCTCCTCCACCCTTCCGCTTGCTCTCTCTGCCGCAGTGCAGAGCCAGCTGAGTCATCCTGCAGCTGATGCACGGGCCGGGTGCAGAGCTGAGGGGGGAGGGGAGGGGAGGGGAGGGGAGGGGAGGGGAGGGGAGAAGTCAGCGGGCAGGGCGGAGCCGGGAGGGGGGTGGGTGGGTGGGTGGGGGATGGGGGTTGGATTGGGAGGGAGGAAGGGGGGAGGGGCAGGTGCATCATCACTAATGGCTTATGAAAAAGGTTACAGCATGTCACGCCCTCTGCATATGGGGCCCTCAGCTGGCTGGGCTGGAAATGCAATTCCCAGGAAAGATAATGCAGTGTGTGTGTGGGGGGGGGGGAGGGTACCTTCTGCTTATGTTCAAGTGAAAGAGAGAGGGGGATGAAGACAAAGGAGAGGAGGTGGTGGGGGTTGAGAGAGAGACGAGAGAGGGAGGGGGAGAGACGAGAGAGGGGGGGGGGGGAGACGAGAGAGGGAGGGGGAGAGACGAGAGGGAGCACAAGCATGAATAAAACAAGGGAGAGAGATTTACAGATTACTCGGATGCCTCGATAAAGCAAAAGCACTCTAAGACATAATGATTGCACAACAACAAGCCTCATTGCACTATTTGTTCAACTCATAGACATTTCCGAAGATAAAAAATAAGTCAAATAAAATAATAAAAATCACACTCCATCAGCAACACATATACCAAGGGAGGATACAAAAGTGTACTGCACATACACTATATAGAAGATTGCATACATTGTTACCTCATGAGGTAGAATATTAAAAGAGAAATTCTCGACCGTACTTCTAAGAGGTAGAATATAAAAGAATAAAATGATTCAAATCATAAAATAAGATCAAATAAGATCAAATGAAATAAACATAACAAGCATAACAAGAGCTTGAAGCTGCAATACCTCCTTTCGTAGAGGACCTCCCCCCACATCCTGAGTGAGGTAGGACCTCCCCCCACATCCTAAGGGATGCTACAACCGTGAGGTAGGACTGGTTGTGCAATAGAAAGTTGAGAGGAAGGAGAGCTTAACAGCGGTTACTCTTGCATCGACTAGCTCTGACAGACAGATGTTCTTGTTGAGTTTGGACATCCTTTGATCAATTCCAGGTCCTTTATGGTCTGTCTCCCCAGGAATAATTTCTTTAGATATTTACAGATCAGCGAATATGTGAGGAAATATTTTCCTATAGCTTGAGATAACGCAACCTGCTTGGTTTGATGATATTTTGAACGTGGGGAGCAGGAAAAAAATGCCTAATTTCTCTATCTATAAACCAATGTTAGATCACGTTAGATAAACTTCTTACCTGTTTGTTGTGCTGCATACTGTAAGCTTCTTGCACTATGAGTTTCTATTGCTAGCAGCCTGAACATTAAGTGTTAATGCTTTTGTGAAAAAGGAGACACGTGAAAGGACGTGTGAGCAGTTGAGTTTTATTGTTGAATCATTCATTTGTTACAAAGCAATACACACATTTAATGTAGAAATGAACAGATCAAAGAAAATGATGGAAAAATCATCTTCCAACACCTCGGATGTCCAAATTCAAACAAAATTCAGGAGGAGACATTATCATCATT
This sequence comes from Poromitra crassiceps, assembly GCF_964638095.1. NCBI lineage: Eukaryota > Metazoa > Chordata > Actinopteri > Beryciformes > Melamphaidae > Poromitra > Poromitra crassiceps. The sequence continues at coordinate 126,036 of NW_028151980.1, forward strand.
TACTTTTTGACGAGAACAGGAATCACATTGAATCTCTGTGGTTTGCTAATTACAGGAAGCAGTGGTTAAAGTTTGAAGCACAAAAGCAATGCCTGACATGAGCTGACAAACAACAACAAGGAAAAGCAGTTGTACAACTTGTGCTTAAAATCAACTAAGAAATAGTAAAGAATGACTTCTTAAAAAATAAATTATGTTAATTACACATGTTCATTAAATGTATGTATTTTTGCTTTTGATAACACAAACAGTGGTATAATGTAACAAAGTAATAATACTTAAGTACAGTACAGTATTTATCTGAGTATCTGTACTTTACTTGAGTATTTATATTTCTGTCAACTTTCACTTTTACTCCACTACATTTCCCCTAAGCATCTTAGTTACAAAGTAAAATCTGAAGAAATGTGGTAGCCTGCAAGCAAGCAGGTTTGGTGAATCAGTGCTCCTAGCTTTAAGTTACATTATTCATCCACACTCCATTCCATTTGGAATTCCAGTTGGAAACATTGTTTGCCAATTGCACGTCTTTTGCTTGCTTTTTTAGATTAACAGCATTTACTCGTACTTTTACTTTCAATACTTAAGTAGGCTACATTTAATATAATAAATTTACTTTTGATACTTAAGTACAGAAAATATGAGCTACTTTAATACTTTTACTCAAGTAACATTCTAATAGGTGACATTGACTTTTACCAAAGTCTTTTTCTGGTAAGATATCTGTACTTTTACTCAAGTAAGTATGGCTTTTGGGTACTTTACACACCACTGACCACTGGACACAAAGGCAACAAGGGCAATCATAAAGTCATAACCCAAACAAAATATAAAAGTTGAATCAAAAACATAAAAAAAAATGTTTTAGCCTTCTGGCCTCTTCATGTGATATGCGACTGTCTAATGCTTTATCGCTGTTGTAGCGCTCTCTACTTTACTTCCTGGTGTAGCAGCCTCCACTGTGTTCCTCCACTATGCTGTCTATAGTGCTGAGCAGCGCTGCCACCTGGACCTGGTTGCTCCTGTAGTCACCCTGCTGCCTTTTGTTCCAGCGTTTATTATCGAGGACGTGACACCGGCCGCCACACTTCTCCACAAGATCTCTCAGAGCTTCAGGACCTGTCTGAGCAAAGTCGTCGATTGTCTGTCCTTTGAGACTGTCACCGTGAGTGAAGAGAAGTGCGGCGTGTCTGAAAGCTTCCGCAGAGAAATATTCTGTGATTTTTGTGATCATATCTTGCTCCTGGCTTGTGAAATTCCGCACCTTCAGCACAATGAGGAACGCGTGAGGCCCAGGAGAGCATGCTGTGATACACCTCACCATCTCAGACCTCAGCTGCTCCTCAGACATGGCTGTGTGAAAGAATCCAGGAGTGTCGATCAGAGTGATGCACCTTCCCTCCACAGTTCTGGTCTCTGCTTGACATACATTTGTCATAGAATTCGCAGCCCCACCACTCGTCTGGAACACAGTCTCTCCACATATGGTGTTTCCTGTGCTGCTTCTCCCAACTCCAGTTTTCCCCAGCAGGACTATCCTCCTTGTACTCGGCTCTAGAAGAGAATAACAACTCTGTATCAGTGAGACTGTCTCTTGCCACTTGTCACTTTTTGTAATAAATGAATTCCATAGGAATTCAGAAAACAGAATTTAAACAAACACACACACACACACACACACACACACACACACACACACAAACCATCACTTATAGGTTGTGTTACAGCTCACGGTCAAAAGCAGAAGCTTGCCTTGGAGTAAAGTTGGTCTCTCGACACAACAAGCCTGCTGGCCGCAATGACTTCTTACTTGATACTTGATAAGCAAGAACTGCTAACAGGACTGGTAACAACTACATGGAGACTGGCCGTGGCTGATTCTACTATCTGACAGTGTGAAGCTGGCAGAGCTGACTCTCATAGCCCTCGAATGTGACATCACATGACAGTATGACATGATAAGTGAAATCACTAAACTTCAACAGTGACATCATATGTCAGGTGTAAATCATCAATCAATGATTCAATTATCATAATTTATGACATCATCACTGATGTCTTCAATGATGACATAATTAAAACCTTCGACAGTGACATCATCACTGTGGCATAGTAACCTTCAACAGTGACATCGGCTGTGGGGAAGAGGGATGCTGGAGAAGGTTTTGGGAACCAGAAGATGGTTTCCGCCCCTGGGCTGAAATCTCTATTAACGGAGGAGCCCTTCACGAAGGTGAAGGCACGTTGCTCAGGAGGGATGAGGAGCGGAGGAACATGAGATGAGGAGCAACAGCCAAGATTGAGGAGGTGAGAGAAACACCGGAAACTTGAAGGAAGAAGAAGAACCAGGTCTAGAGTGAGACCATCCAACTGTGAGAGGCAGCAATGTGCCGCAAGGCATCCATCCAGTCTGCCGGAAAGCCATTAGAAGAAGAAGAACAGTGACATCTTCAGTGAAATCATCAATGATGACATTATCATCAATTATGACATCATCACTGTTGACATCATTGGTGACATCATAATCAGCAGTGACATCATCATCATTGACAACAGTGCTGACATCATCTAACAGTCGTCATCATCGGTGACATCATCTAACAGTACCTCAACCTCTACGGGCGCCACCTGGCGCATGGCCTGATGGTGCCCGCAGCTCAGGAACACAAAGCCTGCGGCACCGGAAATGATGGTGCCCGCAGCTCAGGAACAGAGAGCCTGTGGTACAGAATTTTTTAACCCCCATACAATGCCACAGTGACATCATCACTGTAATAGTAACCTTCAACATCATCAGTGAAATCATCAATCATGACATTATCATCAATTATGACATCATCACTGTCGACATCATTGGTGACATCATCATCAGCAGTGACATAATCTAACAGTCGTCATCATCGGTGACATCATCTAACAGATGTTATAAATCACTAATGATGTCACAGACAGTGGTGGGTGACGTCATAATCACTAATGATGCTACATCAGAATGACATGAAACTTCCACTGTGAGGTGGCTGTCTGTCTTTCTGAAGTGAAATTATTATGTGGAAGTAGAGGGTTTCCTTTTAATATGAATCTGAAATTTGAAAATGGACAGCTCTGCCTGGTGGCCAGGTCACTACTATAGTGATGTCATATCGACGATGATGTTATAAATCACTGATGATGCCACAGTCGGTGATGAGGTAATAAATCACTGATGATATCATACATGATGTCATAATCATGTCATAATGTGGGCGGCGTATATTCTACATTCACACAGCTCTTCAGAATAAAAGTCTAACACAGTTCACACACACAGCCCTTCACAATAAAAGTCCAACACACAATAAAAGTCCAACACACACTTCACACAGCCCTTCACAATAAAAGTCCAACACACACATCACACACAGCCCTTCACAATAAAAGTCCAACACACACATCACACACAGCCATTCACAATAAAAGTCCAACACACACATCACACAGCCCTTCACAATAAAAGTCCAACACACACATCACACACAGCCATTCACAATAAAAGTCCAACACACACATCACACAGCCCTTCACAATAAAAGTCCAACACACACATCACACACAGCCCTTCACAATAAAAGTCCAACACACACATCACGCAGCCCTTCACAATAAAAGTCCAACACACACATCACACACAGCCCTTCACAATAAAAGTCCAACACACACTTCAGACAGCCCTTCACAATAAAAGTCCAATGCACACTTCACACAGCCGTTATAGATAGGGATGGATATAATTTCGTATTTTTCCAATACCAGCGCTAAAATGATATTTTTAAGATGGTATTGGTGCCAAAACGGTGCCTGACCCGATACTTTTTAAAATTCAAGACGGATTTAAAGTGGATTTTTTTAATTTATTATTTAGATGATTCCAAGCAGTGCACGCTCCAAACGATAATGTTAGTGAAGTGCGGCACCAGTTTCGGAAAACACCGGAGGGCGGCTATTTCACTTAGCAGCTTGAGCATTGCTTCTAAATCTGCGTTGCAATTTGGTACCGGTGGTACCGGGTTTACGTACCCAACCCTAGTTATAGACTTGCAACCCCTAACTGCAAAGCAAATGTTACAAATGTCTGGTTTGCTTAAACCAGAGAAAATGGTGGAAATGGGGGAGGGGAAGATTTGAGAGTACAGGACCACTGAATTTCTCCCTCACAGTTTCCTGACTCACTCTCCTTCAGTACATGACTTTGATTATATATGGAAACGAGAAATTATCACAAAGGCATCTGTGGATGCCTTTACTAGAATTCATTCCGATTTCTGAGCATGCAGTGAATCCCACTATCAAATGTCCATCAAGAAATTGGCTGGAGTATAGGATTTAGCAGTTATTTACCAGTTTTGAAAGCCCATATTAGGAGCTTTTTCTCTGTTTCTACTTCTGTTTCTCTCACTTGATCTTAGATAGTCTGTAGATTAGTATGAAAATGTTTCTATTGTTGTCAAACTAAATGTGCCACTGCAGACTTGGCCAGAAAAGCTGGTTACATGAAGATTCATTTTATGAAATGAATCAAATCCTATTCATCATTAGATTGGATTGGAATATTTCAGTTGTTTATCTGCCTTGTCACTGCTCGGAGTAGGAGTGACTGAGTTCAAGATTAACAAAATCCTAGTCATGCTAAACTGGTTATCTGGTCATGTCTGACTATTTTTTCTTTTACATTTGACATTAGCAATTAGCTCCCAACAATAAAAGCACATTTCAAAAGTGATTCATCGTGGAAAAATAGCATTTAGGACCATTTATTTGTCAGCTATGTGTTTTGAGAACATCACTCTTCACAGAAATGTTGAAGAAGGTTCCATCTTAAGTGTAGCAGCTAAAGCAGCTAAAATGGGATTTATAGCAAAATGTCTATTCTATTGTTTAAAGTGTGTCAGATGAATGACATTGCTCAGTGTTGACAGATAAAGACTAAAAGAAGAAACCTTAACTTACCAGCCGAGGCGTCCATGTTGTCAGAAAAGAAATCAGTGCAGAATGGCTAGCAACCGTTACTGGTGGAAGTCCAAATGCTTTTGTGGCTGTGCTCAAGCTGGTGCGTAATTTCTACTGTGGATGGGGGGAAATGAACCCCCCTCCTTTTAAAACCCTGTTTGTGTCCCACCCACTTTTTTAACTGCAAAAATCGTATTTAACAAGATACATGTCATATCTGACACCAAAATACACGGTATGTGTTTTATTAAATATATTTGGAACAGTACAGTACATCGGATCGTCTTTCTGTTTTTACCACGGCACAGAACCGTGATTAACACCACATATACGGGTGAGTCAGTCACTCACTCACTCACTCACTTACTCACTCACTCAGTCAGTCAGTCACTCAGTCTAGAACGCTTAGTGAGGTCTTGGGAAAACCAAAGAGTATACAGAGTAGATCGTTATATCCCTCCCATTATTTCTTGTTCACCAGTGGTAGGCTACTCTCTCTCGTTGCAGTCAGGAACTAGGGGTTGTCCCATGGTTTTAGAGAAAAACATCACAGCTGCTGACTCACATGTACAGTGTAAACAACAGTGTCATCTGCATACACTTGCACTTTCATTAAAGTGTAACTAAAACCTAAAACGTATTTTTTTTTCAGCTTTAAACCAATGCATATGGCTTTTGAGAAGTTCACCGAAGGATTCTCGTCAAAATATACACATTTGAGAGTAAACTGTTAGAATTCTACAAACTGGATAATTTTCATGCCCTCTAGGCCAGGGGTTGAAACCCGCTTTCGCACTGAGGCGTCCCAAGTGGCTGATTTCGGTTCCTGTTACGTCACGACGAAGGCCCCCTTTCCCACCCACCCCCCACCTCACCATCAAGACCGCTGTGAGGAGAGTAGTTTATTGGCACTTTTCACAGCATCCGACCATGTTGATGTTGTATTGACTTCCTGATTTATCACCAATGGTTGCTGTGAAAAAGGTCTACAGACGTGTTACTTGAGCATAAAATCAGTGATTGAGTGGAGTGGTTATAGCTATTGTGCTGTTAGCATATATTATTTTAGTGTAAATGTTATAGTTGTGTGGATTTATGGTATTTGGTAGGTTAGTTAGTGATTTTAGACAGTTTGACCCACTATGACCATGTTTGCTAGCTGTGTTTCCCAGGCCAGCTACAGCAATGGCAGTCTGGGTGTACACTCTGCGCCATAGATCTTCCATTACTATCTAGATGGTTCACCGCAGGCTCCGCCAATTCTAACAACTGGTAGCAGCAAGTATCTTGAATGCAAATGGTCACATGGTCACCTGACCTCTCCCCAAGTCTCGTTACTCCCTCCTCCCCCTCCTCCCCCACTTGTTTTCTTCTTCAAGCAGGCTTTAAGCAGGGTTAGTGCTGACCTAGCAAGCTGAAATAGAGATCATGAGTTCCCCAAACTCCACACAAACCACACATATAAACACAAAGCTGCCCCTTGTTCGCTCAATACAGTTGAAACTAAGATATTCCATTCAAGAAAAAAAAATCGAGCCACAGATTTAGCTACTACATCAACGAACTTCAGCTTTAGCTTTAGCTAATCGCTCCCTGCTAACATGAGTTCCTGTTGCCAAATCTCACGAGTGTTGCTGAGATAGAGACAGGTCTTGAACAAGTTTAATTTCCTCCTGATCTGTCTGTCTGAAAAATGCCATTTTAGTGTCCGAATATTCAGAAGATATGTGGCTTCGGAGAACGGGCCGAATATTTACTTTAATGAATATGGGGGCGAAGGGATCTGTCATAATCTAAGATCACGTTGACTTTTCCCATTGACTCCAATAGACTCAGACCTGCCAAAAACCTCCAAAGTGGGCGTGTTCGTGGAAAAGCCATGAGCAAAACCCGCGTGCCAAAATGACAGGAAGTGAGTTGAAGTTGAATCGTCTTGCTTGAAATCCCATCATCTTTGTCTGTGCTAGTGATTGTGTTTACTTGGGTTCCCAAGAGCTAAGACAAAGCTCTCCTGAGTCCACATAACGTTACAGAAGAGCTAAGACAAAGCTCTCCCGAGTCCCACATAACGTTACAGAAGAGCTAAGACAAAGCTCTCCCGAGTCCCACATAACGTTACAGAAGAGCTAAGACAAAGCTCTCCTGAGTCCCACATAACGTTACAGAAGAGCTAAGACAAAGCTCTCCCGAGTCCCACATAACGTTACAGAAGAGCTAAGACAAAGCTCTCCTGAGCCCACATAACGTTACAGAAGAGCTAAGACAAAGCTCTCCTGAGTCCCACATAACGTTACAGAAGAGCTAAGACAAAGCTCTCCAGAGCCCACATAACGTTACAGAAGAGCTAAGACAAAGCTCTCCCGAGTCCCACATAACGTTACAGAAGAGCTAAGACAAAGCTCTCCTGAGTCCCACATAACGTTACAGAAGAGCTAAGACAAAGCTCTCCAGAGCCCACATAACGTTACAGAAGAGCTAAGACAAAGCTCTCCAGAGCCCACATAACGTTACAGAAGAGCTAAGACAAAGCTCTCCTGAGCCCACATAACGTTACAGAAGAGCTAAGACAAAGCTCTCCAGAGTCCCACATAACGTTACAGAAGAGCTAAGACAAAGCTCTCCAGAGTCCCACATAACGTTACAGAAGAGCTAAGACAAAGCTCTCCAGAGTCCCACATAACGTTACAGAAGAGCTAAGACAAAGCTCTCCCGAGTCCCACATAACGTTACAGAAGAGCTAAGACAAAGCTCTCCTGAGTCCCACATAACGTTACAGAAGAGCTAAGACAAAGCTCTCCTGAGTCCCACATAACGTTACAGAAGAGCTAAGACAAAGCTCTCCCGAGTCCCACATAACGTTACAGAAGAGCTAAGACAAAGCTCTCCCGAGTCCCACATAACGTTACAGAAGAGCTATGCCTTGTAACTTATTTAAAACAGAAATAATGTTTCATGTTTGTTAATTTGAGTATATATACTAACTAAAACTGTCGGCTGTGTTTTTTATATATGCATTGCTTTGCTGCTTGTTTTTTCAATTATTTTTTTGTAAAGCACCTTGAATTGCCTTTGTGTATGAAAGGTGCTATATACTGTAAATAAATTCTCTCCCGAGTCCCGCATAATGTTACAGAAACCAAACAAAAACAGAGATGGCTTGGAGAAAAGTGAGTGAGGAAGCCAGGACTAATGTCAACGTTACGTTAGTTTCCTGGTCAATTCTGAAATATTATGTCCATTCTCATTCCAGCGATGGTTATAGAGTTGGGGCAACTACTGTACGTCACATCTGGGTGAGAAACGCAAGGCATTGTGGGTAAATACGATCCACTCCTGTACACTAGTGCCGCTCGCCGATTACTTCAATGTAAAACCAGGTATTTACCTGGTAACTACCAGGGGCCGGTTGCACAAAGCACAGTAAGTTAACATTTGCCTTAGAGTCCAAGTTAAGGTGTCCATAAAATTGAATCGGCTTTATTTTATGGACACCTTAACTCGGACTCTAAGGAAAATCTTAACTTGTGGTTTGTGCAACTGGCCCCAGGTATTTACCCAGTAATTACAAGTATTTACTGGGTATTTACGTGGTAATTACCAGGTAATTACCAGGTAAATACAGGTAGTTAGCCAGTATTTACTAGATATTTTCCTGACAACTTCCAGGTATTTACCCAGTAATTACCTGGTATTTACCCAGTAATTGTAGATTATAGATTAAGATTATATACCTCCACTATTACCCATCAATTCGTGTAAATGTGACCGTTTTAGGGTGATAATAACTCAGATATTTACCCGGTAATAACCAGGTATTTACCCGGTATTTACTAGATATTAACCCGATAACTACCAGGTATTTACCTGGTATTTACCCAGTAATTATAGACTTCTACCATGTACATTCCAAAACGTTGTCAAGTAAAACCTCACAAGTTACCGAGTAAGTAAGCTTAAACTGTACTGTAAAAGGAAGCCT
>NW_028151980.1:137500-156576 GCF_964638095.1 Poromitra crassiceps
CTGTTTTGTTTTAACTGACACATAATTCACTTCCATTGTACATTTTAAATGATCGGAGTTAGAATTCTAAAGCCTTTATTGTTATTGTAGTCTACATGATACAATGAAATAAAGTTTACAAAGGAGAAAAAACGATTGAGTTGTTAGTATATAGTATATAGTATAGTTAGTATATAGTATATAGTTGTTCAGTGTATATTAATAAATAAAATAAGCAGAACAAATGTCACCATACAAGACATTATATTAGTCATGTTTAACAGCTGGTGGACAGGCAGGCAGGAGATCCTGATTGAACTCAGTGGTAACAGTAACAGCAGATGAAGCAGACTATCTGTAGTGGGGTGTCGCCCCCTGCTGCCTGCAGTCCGCAACTACAGCCTAGTGCAAAATCAGCTGGGAAGTCATACCAAACTACATAATGTCTGGGCGTGGACGCTTACTCTAGCCTGGTCTTCATCCACAGGCTATAGGCAGGAGTGGCGAGTTTTTTTTTTCTTTTTTCTTTTTTCTTTTTTTTTTTTATTATAAGAGCCAATTAATATTATTGCCACATATAACACAGCAGCCCGTCTGGGCAAAGTAAGTCTGTTCAGATAGCCTACATTCGGGTTTAAAAGTGACAGGTGACAAATCCACAGATGAATGTGTGTTAAACAAAAAGGCCAGTCAAATGTCAGAGGAAATATATTTCAAACTTCATAAATAACTAATAGGCCTATCATGCACCACCTGATCCAACTTCTTCACCACGTGTGCTAAAAGTCACGCCCCCTATGAACCAAGGGATTTCATCCACCATTCTTTTTTCCATAGACATAACATTTGATACAAAGATAATAATAAAAAACGTTTAGCCTATTTCTAAGTTTTGGTCCGAGTGAAATGTTGTATTGTATTGTCTTTCCTGATTCTAAATATAGCTGAATCGTTTGGTTTGACCATGCCCAACCCGGAAAGGGGCGTGACTTTGGCTCTATATAAGAGGCGGGGCAACACTGTTAGAAACTGCTGTTTCAACGTCACATTGCTGAAGTGAAACTAGAAGTATTGTAGATTCGTAACCGTATGCTAACTCAGAGCAACAAACACTGCAAATAAATCTAAGTTCACCAGGCCGTTGTCAAACAATACAGCGGAGTCTTACGTACACAGGTGAGTACAGCAGATAATATTAGTGTTTAAACAGAGCAGTGACAAAAGAGCTGTATCCAGGTGGGATGTTTCCACTCGTGTAGTGGTGCCTGGAGAAGTGTTATTTATGAGCGCCATACAGCAGATAAACACCATGTGTTACACAGTGACATGTAAGACTACTCTTGTATATTTAGTTCAGCCACAAATGGGACAGTAATAGCCTAATTATTTGCACATTGTCACTTAACTTTTACGGCTTGACTTCAGGAAGTAGCCTAAGCATCATAGCGTGTTTGTCATTTCAGATAAACACATGGCTCTCTGACATAGCTCCTTATCACAGGATGTCATTAGGAGATGAGCATCACTCTCATGGCTTCAACAACATGAACAAAACCAGGAAGTCACTATTTTAGCTTGATTAATTTGTGCACATTGAGTCAGATGAACTCTGCTGGTCTGTCTCCTCTAATCTGTAACACCTGCCTCCATTTGGCTCTCTGTTAAACAGATCAGTGCATGTCTTCAGAAGTTACAGGACTGATGGCTGTCTATAGGAGACTTTTTAAATGACAGTTTAACTCAAAGATATGATAGGTTGCACCACTGCAAATTATTTAGCCAACGCTAATATTTAGTTATAGCCTAGTAAACAACAGATACAGTATAGCTAAATATTATTCCTTCACTCCCCCTGCCCTGCTAGGTGGCACTAGGTACACTACTATATAGGCTATAGAGGGGATTTGGAAGTGGGTATACTCAATGCTGACTGAAAAACACCCTGCACTGCTGCTACTGCATGTTTCCTTGTTTTCATTTTGCACTACTTGTCAAATAAAGTTTCCAATGAATTGCAATTTAACCACATAACTCAAAATGAATTGATAATATTATAATAATATATCTTTGATTGGCTAATATGATTATTCAAGAATTGTGTTACAGTATTGTTATTTCACACTTTCACTTTCGGTCTCTGTGTCTTAGATATGTCTGCTGCCAGCTGTCTCCTCTCTGAAGAGCAATTCCTGTGCTCCATCTGTCTGGATGTGTTCACTGATCCAGTCTCCACACCATGTGGACACAACTTCTGCAAAACCTGCATCACACAACACTGGGATGTTAGTGTCCAGTGCCAGTGTCCCATGTGTAAAGAGGTTTTCAACATAAGACCTGAGCTGCGGGTCAATATTTTCATATCTGAGATGGCTGCTCAGTTCAAAAAGTCAGCTCAGATGAAAGCCAGCAGCTGCCCAGACCAACCATGTGCCAAACCAGGAGAAGTTCCCTGTGATTTCTGCACTGCACCCAAACTGAAAGCCATGAAGTCCTGCCTGGTGTGTCTGGCCTCCTACTGTGAGACTCACCTGGAGCCTCATCAGAGAATCAAAAGCATGAAAACACACAAGCTGATCAATCCTGTGGAGAACCTGGAAGAGAGGATGTGTAAAGAGCATGAGAAACCACTGGAGCTGTTCTGCAAGACTGACCAGATGTGTGTGTGTGTGCTCTGCACTGTTTTAGACCACAAGTCACATGACATTGTTCCCGTGAAAGAAGAATATGATGGAAAGAAAGCTGAGCTGGGGAAGACGGAGGCTGAAATTCAGCAGATGGTCCAGGAGAGACGACTGAAGATTCAGGAGATCAAACAGTCAGTGGAACTCAGCAAGGAAGATGCAGACAGAGAGATAGCAGGTAGTGTGCAGGTCTTCACTGCTCTGATGCAGTCTGCGCAGAGAGGCCAGGCTGAGCTCATTGAGACGATTGAAGAGAAGCAGAAAACAACAGAGAAACAGGCTGAAGGCTTCATCAAAGAGCTGGAACAGGAGATCTCTGAGCTGATGAAGAGAAGCGCTGAGGTGGAGCAGCTCACACACACGGAAGACCACGTCCACCTCCTCCAGAGCTTCCCATCCCTGAACGCTCCTCCACACACCAAGGACTGGACAGAGGTCAGTGTCCATTGCTCAACATATCAGGGGACTGTGAGGAGAGCTGTGGAGAAGCTCAGGAAGGAGATGGAGATGCTGTGTAATGATGTTGAGCTGACGAGGGTCCAGCTCTATGCAGTGGATGTGACTCTGGATCCTGATACAGCACACGCCAGGCTCATCCTGTCTGATGATGGGAAACAAGTAAATCATGGTGATGAAGAGAAGAATCTCCCAGACAACCCAGAGAGATTTGCTCCTTGTGTCAGTGTCTTAGGAAAGCAGAGCTTCTCTTCAGGAAGGTTTTACTACGAGGTTCAGGTTAAAGGAAAGATTATCTGTGATTTAGGAGTGGCCAGAGGGTCGATCAACAGGAAGGGAAACATCACACTGAGCCCACAGAATGGCTTGTGGACTATAGGTTTGAGGAATGGAAATGAGTACACAGCTCTTGCTGGCCCTCCTGTTCGCCTCTCTCTGAAGACAACCCCTCAGAAGGTTGGGGTGTTTGTGGATTATGAGGAGGGTCTGGTCTCCTTTCATGACGTAGACGCTGCAGCTCTTATCTACTCCTTCACTGGCTGCACCTTCACTGAGAAACTCTACCCATACTTCAGTCCCGGTGTTAAATATGGTGGTAAAAACTCCACCCCTCTGATCATCTCTCCTGTCAATCATAAAGATTAGACTAATCATTTGTTTTTCTCAGAGAGGATTCACTGTCATTTAAAACAGCAATTTTACACTTATGTTCAGTTGAAGGAGGTTTTCTAATGTTAACTTTTATAAAACAAGAGGAAAACCACTAAACAGACTTGTTTCAGCACATTTGTAGATTACTTTGTTCTTTCAACGGAGCTCTACTGAGAGAAACTGTCAGTGAAAAAACAAATCCCAGTAACTATTAATGTATCTTGTCTATTTACCTTTCTTCTTCTTGGCAAATTATTTAGTTTTATCATGAAAAAATAGTTAAAGAAACATTAAACTCCAGATTCAAGGTTAATATATGTTGTATTTTTCTTTATATCCTGTTTTTCTGTATGGTACTTATTATTTCAGCAAAATAGTAAAAATAAACTGACTGGGAGCCAGAAACCTCAGTGTGCGGAATTTATTTATTTTTACTATTTTGTGTATCTATTTGTCCGGCACCTGCCTTTTGTAGTAGATGTGCGCGCTCTACCTTCCTCTTCATCGACTTATTCAGCAAACACAGTGTGCACGGTGTCGCCTCACAGCAACAAAGTCCTGGGTTCGATTCCCGCCTTGGATGCTGTGGGCACTGAGTGTGTGTCCCCATTCCCATGTCCCTGGTGCCTACTGCCCAGGTGGGCTATCTCGTCAAAAGGGGCTTTTTGTGTGGAGTTTGCATGTTCTCCCTGTGCTCCCCTGGGGTTTCCTCCAGATAAGAACCCTTGCTAAAAAAAAACATGCAATATACAGGGGTCATTAAAACTTTATTGAAATCACTATTGCAGGAGTGTGAAAACTACCAATTTTCTAGTTTCATTGTAACATGTCCAGGTGATGGTGACTATTGTCATACTTTGAGTGTACATATACTGAGCATTTTAAAGCTTTACAATTAACCTACTAATGAGCATTTTATGGAAAAAGAAGCTATTCTGTATAGAGGGTTTTCACACAATGCGGGTGCTATAGGGAACAGTTTGAAACCTAGCTTATTTTCCGTCAGCAGTTACATTAGCAGTTTACACTTCCTGTTAGTCTCTCAAGCCAGACTGTCTCTTCTACATAAGGTGAATAAAACCAGTGCAGATTTGCAGCACTAACTGATGTTGCCCTGTAGCAACATTGTGATCCAAGATGCTAAAGATAGTGAAGCATTGTGAGGACTGATGCTAGACATCTCTAGTGTTGGAGTACTCCAGACCGACCAAGACCACATTTTGATGGTCTCGTCTCGGACTCACCCTCCCTCGGTCTTGGTCTTGACTCGGTCTCAGACAAACTGGACTCTGGATTTGATTTCAAGATCAGTCAAGACCACAAGGCCCATTCTGAGCCAGGAAAAACCCTGTTTTCCATTGTGTGAAATTATTTTCTACTGCAGACCAACAGGTTTACATTTCAAATACATGTTTTCTCTTGCTCTCTCTCTCTCTCTCTCTCTCTCTCTCAACATAACCACTGACCAGACTAATGCTTCTGCGTTCTCCCACATACAGATGAGGTCATATAGCCTACTGTATTATTATACAGGTTATTATTGACCAATCAGTGGCTGACAGTTTGGAGGAGTCATAATTTAGCAGCAGTAAGGTCATTCTGCTCACTGTGTTGAGCCTTTCCAAAGGTCTGTGATATGGAATTGCAGCAGATCAAAGGAGCCTTCAGTCACTGAGGATATACTAACTACAGCCTTTTGTATTTGACTACAATTCATAAATAATGATTTCTTTCATTCTTAGCAGAGCAATGGTGTAAAGGCTAAGCCATATCATTAGAGTCATGCTCTTGAAAATGAGCTCGCATTGGTCTGGCCTTGGTCTTGGTCTCGGTCTTGACCCCTGACCCCCCCCCCTCTCCCCTCCAGCATAGCAAGGTAACGTTAGTGATCTATGGAGCCAGTGTAGCAACATAGTGGTCATCCAGCATGGATCAGCAGCTCAAGCTTGGGAATTCCATGCTGCGCACTAGTGCCCAGTGAGAAACAAATAGAATCAAATAAAAACGTTTTTCATCACAGAATCAACTGTGAATCAACTGGTGAAATAGCCTATAGGGTTAACCTTATTATACGGCACCGTAGTGTCCCCAACTTGAAGCTAATGTAGGCTAGTAGCTTTTCAATATCTTTTCTATACATTAGCTTCAATACTTGCATGAATTGGGTGTCCTGGTAGAACCTTTGACTAGACTAGACTATTTTTTTAGCCTTTTTAGACAGTTCTGTTCAAGGTTTATACGTCTTTGACCTAATATTATTAGGTCAAAGATGCATAAACCTTGAACTGTCTAAAAAGGCTAAAAATAATCTTTAGAAAAAGGAAAGAAAGGTGTAAATGGTGGGGTTCAGGGGGGCCGTACTTGACAGTGTCTAGGTCCCCCAAAACACTATTTCTGCTTTTGGTTATGGGGTCAAATGTAACACCCAGCAGGGAACAGGTCAAGTTTAAAGTGGGGTACAGAAGGAGGATGTGCACGTTTTGTACCAGCACTCGCATAGGCAGCAGTAGTCTGTTGTCTTTTTCATGTAATTAACTCCTTAAATATTTGTTTATTATTTTTTATTTTTTTGTATGTATATTTTTTACACTCCATCACACTTAAGTTGTAAAAGTGAAAGGTGAGCTGTCACCACAGAAAAGGGAAAGCTCTGCCGCCCCCTTGTGACCGAAACAGTCTCTGGTAATTCACCCTCTTTCCAAAAGACGGACACCAATGCTGCATTCATTTCACATGGAAAACATGGTAGATACAAAGTTAGAAAATAAAATGTATCTGAAACTTCACTTGGTAAACTACATGGGCATGCAGAATTTGCGGATCTTCTCAGAGACTTCGGAAATAGCATTCCTAATGGCATATATTCATTTTAAAATAAATAAATAAAACAACAGATTTGCATCACATACCGTATTGGTATTTCGTGAAGGTAGGCTACAACTCTTACTACAATATCATGGCAGGACACATTATTTGACTTGCTTGCTGGATTGTGCTTGGCATTGCAATATGTAAAACATGAACTCACATGTATCATCACGAAAATATTTGTGTTAAATCTGATCATGAACAATCAACGTCTAACTGGAAGTTTTCTACGGTCTTCTTTTGGCAGCTTCAAGCACTTCCAAGTCGTTTTGCTTTCACCCAACTTCTCGTTCCTCCGACGGTTTTTATTCCGAGAGGTACGTGAACGCAGCACCAGTCCAGACTGGGGTTACATTGTTAACGTAACAGAATTTATTTATTTTTACTATTTTGTTTATCCATTTGTCCGGCACCTGCCTTTGTAGTAGATGTGCACGCTCTACCTTCCTCTTCATTGACTTATTTCAGCAAACACAGTGGGCACGGTGTCGCCTCACAGCAACAAAGTCCTGGGTTCGATTCCCGCCTTGGACGCTGTGGGCGCTGAGGGTGTGTCCCCATTCCCATGTCCTCAGTGCCTACTGCCCAGGTGGGCTATCTCGTCAAAAGGGGCTTTTTGTGTGGAGATTGCATGTTCTCCCTGTGCTCCCCTGGGGTTTCCTCCAGATAAAAAAGAATAAATGCAATATACAGGGGTCATTAAAACTTTATTGAAATCACTATTGCAGGAGTGTGAAAACTACCAATTTTCTAGTTTCATTGTAACATGTCCAGGTGATGGTGACTATTGTCATACTATGGAGCATTTTATGGAAAAAGAAGCTATTCTGTATAGAGGGTTTTCACAGAATTCGGTTGTTATAGGAACAGTTTGAAACCTAGCTTCTTTTCTGTCAGCAGCTACATTAGCAGTTTACACTTCCTGTTAGTCTCTCAAGCCAGACTGTCTCTTCTACATAAGGTGAATAAAACCAGTGCAGATTTGCAGCACTAACTGATGTTGCCCTGTAGCAACATTGTGATCCAAGATGCTAAAGATAGTGAAGCATTGTGAGGACTGATGCTAGACATCTCTAGTGTTGGAGTACTCCAGACCGACCAAGACCACATTTTGATGGTCTCGTCTCTGACTCACCCTCCCTCGGTCTTGGTCTTGACTCGGTCTCAGACAAACTGGACTCTGGATTTGATTTCAAGATCAGTCAAGACCACAAGGCCCATTCTGAGCCAGGGAAAACCCTGTTTTCCATTGTGTGAAATTATTTTCTACTGCAGACCAACAGGTTTACATTTCAAATACATGTGTTTTTCTCTCTCTCTCTCTCTCTCTCTCTCTCTCTCTCTCTCTCTCTCTCTCTCTCTCTCTCTCTCTCTCTCTCTCTCTCTCTCTCTCTCTCTCTCTCTCTCTCTCTCTCTCTCTCTCTCTCTCTCTCTCTCTCTCTCTCTCTCTCTCTCTCTCTCTCTCTCTCTCTCTCTCTCTCTCTCTCTAACCACTGACAGTTTGGAGGAGTCATAGCAGCGGTAAGGTGTTTTTACATGTCATTCTGCTCACTGTGTTGAGCCTTTCCAAAGGTCTGTGATATGGAATTGCAGCAGATCAAAGTATTGCCTTCTTTCATTTCTTTCATTGTTAGCAGAGCAATGGTGTAAACTAAAGGCTAAGCCATAACATTAGAATTTGGTCACTTGCCTGTAATGAGCTGTCTCCACCACCAGTGGCTGTCTCAAGAGAGCCAAAGTCACGCCCCCTACGAACCAAGGGATTTCATCCACCATTCTTTTTTCCATAGACATAACATTTGATACAAAGATAACAAAAAACCGTTTAGCCTATTTCTAAGTTTTGGTCCGAGTGAAATGTTGTATTGTATTGTCTCTCCTGATTCTAAATATAGCTGAATCGTTTGGTTTGACCATGCCTAACCCGGAAAGGGGTGTGACTTTGGCTCTCTATAAGAGGCGGGGCAACACTGTTAGAAACCAACATCAGCTGGCTCTGCGGCGCTGCAATTAGATGTATCTCCGTCACATTGCTGAAGTGAAACTAGAAGTATTGTAGATTCGTAACCGTATGCTAACTCAGAGCAACAAACACTGCAAATAAATCTAAGTTCACCAGGCCGTTGTCAAACAATACAGCGGAGTCTTACGTACACAGGTGAGTACAGCAGATAATATTAGTGTTTAAACAGAGCAGTGACAAAAGAGCTGTATTCAGGTGGGATGTTTCCACTCGTGTAGTGGTGCCTGGAGAAGTGTTATTTATGAGCGCCATACAGCAGATAAACACCATGTGTTACACAGTGACATGTAAGACTACTCTTGTATATTTAGTTCAGCCACAAATGGGACAGTAATAGCCTAATTATTTGCACATTGTCACTTAACTTTTACGGCTTGACTTCAGGAAGTAGCCTAAGCATCATAGCGTGTTTGTCATGTCAGATAAACCACATGGCTCTCTGACATAGCTCCTTATCACAGGATGTCATTAGGAGATGAGCATCACTCTCGTGGCTTCAACAACATGAACAAAACCAGGAATTCACTATTTTAGCTTGATTAATTTGTGCACATTGAGTCAGATGAACTCTGCTGGTCTGTCTCCTCTAATCTGTAACACCTGCCTCCATTTGGCTCTCTGTTAAACAGATCAGTGCATGTCTTCAGAAGTTACAGGACTGATGGCTGTCTATAGGAGACTTTTTAAATGACAGTTTAACTCAAAGATATGATAGGTTGCACCACTGCAAATTATTTAGCCAACGCTAATATTTAGTTATAGCCTAGTAAACAACAGATACAGTATAGCTAAATATTATTCCTTCACTCCCCCTGCCCTGCTAGGTGGCACTAGTTACACTACTATATAGGCTATAGAGGGGATTTGGAAGTGGGTATACTCAATGCTGACTGAAAAACACCCTGCACTGCTGCTACTGCATGTTTCCTTGTTTTCATTTTGCACTACTTGTCAAATAAAGTTTCCAATGAATTGCAATTTAACCACATAACTCAAAATGAATTGATAATATTATAATAATATATCTTTGATTGGCTAATATGATTATTCAAGAATTGTGTTACAGTATTGTTATTTCACACTTTCACTTTCGGTCTCTGTGTCTTAGATATGTCTGCTGCCAGCTGTCTCCTCTCTGAAGAGCAATTCCTGTGCTCCATCTGTCTGGATGTGTTCACTGATCCAGTCTCCACACCATGTGGACACAACTTCTGCAAAACCTGCATCACACAACACTGGGATGTTAGTGTCCAGTGCCAGTGTCCCATGTGTAAAGAGGTTTTCAACATAAGACCTGAGCTGCGGGTCAATATTTTCATATCTGAGATGGCTGCTCAGTTCAAAAAGTCAGCTCAGATGAAAGCCAGCAGCTGCCCAGACCAACCATGTGCCAAACCAGGAGAAGTTCCCTGTGATTTCTGCACTGCACCCAAACTGAAAGCCATGAAGTCCTGCCTGGTGTGTCTGGCCTCCTACTGTGAGACTCACCTGGAGCCTCATCAGAGAATCAAAAGCATGAAAACACACAAGCTGATCAATCCTGTGGAGAACCTGGAAGAGAGGATGTGTAAAGAGCATGAGAAACCACTGGAGCTGTTCTGCAAGACTGACCAGATGTGTGTGTGTGTGCTCTGCACTGTTTTAGACCACAAGTCACATGACATTGTTCCCGTGAAAGAAGAATATGATGGAAAGAAAGCTGAGCTCGGGAAGACGGAGGCTGAAATTCAGCAGATGGTCCAGGAGAGACGACTGAAGATTCAGGAGATCAAACAGTCAGTGGAACTCAGCAAGGAAGATGCAGACAGAGAGATAGCAGGTAGTGTGCAGGTCTTCACTGCTCTGATGCAGTCTGCGCAGAGAGGCCAGGCTGAGCTCATTGAGACGATTGAAGAGAAGCAGAAAACAACAGAGAAACAGGCTGAAGGCTTCATCAAAGAGCTGGAACAGGAGATCTCTGAGCTGATGAAGAGAAGCGCTGAGGTGGAGCAGCTCACACACACGGAAGACCACGTCCACCTCCTCCAGTGCTTCCCATCCCTGAACGCTCCTCCACACACCAAGGACTGGACAGAGGTCAGTGTCCATTGCTCAACATATCAGGGGACTGTGAGGAGAGCTGTGGAGAAGCTCAGGAAGGAGATGGAGATGCTGTGTAATGATGTTGAGCTGACGAGGGTCCAGCTCTATGCAGTGGATGTGACTCTGGATCCTGATACAGCACACGCCAGGCTCATCCTGTCTGATGATGGGAAACAAGTAAATCATGGTGATGAAGAGAAGAATCTCCCAGACAACCCAGAGAGATTTGCTCCTTGTGTCAGTGTCTTAGGAAAGCAGAGCTTCTCTTCAGGAAGGTTTTACTACGAGGTTCAGGTTAAAGGAAAGATTATCTGTGATTTAGGAGTGGCCAGAGGGTCGATCAACAGGAAGGGAAACATCACACTGAGCCCACAGAATGGCTTGTGGACTATAGGTTTGAGGAATGGAAATGAGTACACAGCTCTTGCTGGCCCTCCTGTTCGCCTCTCTCTGAAGACAACCCCTCAGAAGGTTGGGGTGTTTGTGGATTATGAGGAGGGTCTGGTCTCCTTTCATGACGTAGACGCTGCAGCTCTTATCTACTCCTTCACTGGCTGCACCTTCACTGAGAAACTCTACCCATACTTCAGTCCCGGTGTTAAATATGGTGGTAAAAACTCCACCCCTCTGATCATCTCTCCTGTCAATCATAAAGATTAGACTAATCATTTGTTTTTCTCAGAGAGGATTCACTGTCATTTAAAACAGCAATTTTACACTTATGTTCAGTTGAAGGAGGTTTTCTAATGTTAACTTTTATAAAACAAGAGGAAAACCACTAAACAGACTTGTTTCAGCACATTTGTAGATTACTTTGTTCTTTCAACGGAGCTCTACTGAGAGAAACTGTCAGTGAAAAAACAAATCCCAGTAACTATTAATGTATCTTGTCTATTTACCTTTCTTCTTCTTGGCAAATTATTTAGTTTTATCATGAAAAAATAGTTAAAGAAACATTAAACTCCAGATTCAAGGTTAATATATGTTGTATTTTTCTTTATATCCTGTTTTTCTGTATGGTACTTATTATTTCAGCAAAATAGTAAAAATAAACTGACTGGGAGCCAGAAACCTCAGTGTGCGGAATTTATTTATTTTTACTATTTTGTGTATCTATTTGTCCGGCACCTGCCTTTTGTAGTAGATGTGCGCGCTCTACCTTCCTCTTCATCGACTTATTTCAGCAAACACAGTGTGCACGGTGTCGCCTCACAGCAACAAAGTCCTGGGTTCGATTCCCGCCTTGGATGCTGTGGGCACTGAGTGTGTGTCCCCATTCCCATGTCCCTGGTGCCTACTGCCCAGGTGGGCTATCTCGTCAAAAGGGGCTTTTTGTGTGGAGTTTGCATGTTCTCCCTGTGCTCCCCTGGGGTTTCCTCCAGATAAGAACCCTTGCTAAAAAAAAACATGCAATATACAGGGGTCATTAAAACTTTATTGAAATCACTATTGCAGGAGTGTGAAAACTACCAATTTTCTAGTTTCATTGTAACATGTCCAGGTGATGGTGACTATTGTCATACTTTGAGTGTACATATACTGAGCATTTTAAAGCTTTACAATTAACCTACTAATGAGCATTTTATGGAAAAAGAAGCTATTCTGTATAGAGGGTTTTCACACAATGCGGGTGCTATAGGGAACAGTTTGAAACCTAGCTTATTTTCCGTCAGCAGTTACATTAGCAGTTTACACTTCCTGTTAGTCTCTCAAGCCAGACTGTCTCTTCTACATAAGGTGAATAAAACCAGTGCAGATTTGCAGCACTAACTGATGTTGCCCTGTAGCAACATTGTGATCCAAGATGCTAAAGATAGTGAAGCATTGTGAGGACTGATGCTAGACATCTCTAGTGTTGGAGTACTCCAGACCGACCAAGACCACATTTTGATGGTCTCGTCTCTGACTCGGTCTCGGACAAACTGGACTCTGATTTTATTTCAAGATCAGTCAAGACCACAAGGCCCATTCTGAGCCAGGAAAAACCCTGTTTTCCATTGTGTGAAATTATTTTCTACTGCAGACCAACAGGTTTACATTTCAAATAAATGTTTTCTCTTGCTCTCTCTCTCTCTCTCTCAACATAACCACTGACAAGACTAATGCTTCTGCATACTCAGATCATATAGCCTACTGTATTATCATACAGGTTATTATTGACCAATCAGTGGCTGACAGTTTGGAGGAGGAGTCATAATTTAGCAACAGTAAGGTGTTTTTACATTTCATTCTGCTCACTGTGTTGAGCCTTTCCAAAGGTCTGTGATATGGAATTGCAGCAGATCAAAGGAGCCTTCAGTCACTGAGGATATACTAACTACAGCCTTTTGTATTTGACTACAATTCATAAATAATGATTTATTTCATTGTTAGCAGAGCAATGGTGTAAAGGCTAAGCCATATCATTAGAGTCATGCTCTTGAAAATGGGCTCGTATTGGTCTGACCTTGGTCTTGGTCTCGGTCTCGGTCTTGACCCCTGACCCCCCCCCCCCCCCTCCAGCATAGCAAGGTAACGTTAGTGATCTATGGAGCCAGTGTAGCAACATAGTGGTCATCCAGCATGGATCAGCAGCTCAAGCTTGGGAATTCCATGCTGCGCACTAGTGCCCAGTGAGAAACAAATAGAATCAAATAAAAACGTTTTTCATCACAGAATCAACTGAATCAACTGGTGAAATAGCCTATAGGGTTAACCTTATTATACGGCACCGTAGTGTCCCCAACTTGAAGCTAATGTAGGCTAGTAGCTTTTCAATATCTTTTCTATACATTAGCTTCAATACTTGCATGAATTGGGTGTCCTGGTAGAACCTTTGACTAGACTAGACTATTTTTTTAGCCTTTTTAGACAGTTCTGTTCAAGGTTTATACGTCTTTGACCTAATATTATTAGGTCAAAGATGCATAAACCTTGAACTGTCTAAAAAGGCTAAAAATAATCTTTAGAAAAAGGAAAGAAAGGTGTAAATGGTGGGGTTCAGGGGGGCCGTACTTGACAGTGTCTAGGTCCCCCAAAACACTATTTCTGCTTTTGGTTATGGGGTCAAATGTAACACCCAGCAGGGAACAGGTCAAGTTTAAAGTGGGGTACAGAAGGAGGATGTGCACGTTTTGTACCAGCACTCGCATAGGCAGCAGTAGTCTGTTGTCTTTTTCATGTAATTAACTCCTTAAATATTTGTTTATTATTTTTTATTTTTTTGTATGTATATTTTTTACACTCCATCACACTTAAGTTGTAAAAGTGAAAGGTGAGCTGTCACCACAGAAAAGGGAAAGCTCTGCCGCCCCCTTGTGACCGAAACAGTCTCTGGTAATTCACCCTCTTTCCAAAAGACGGACACCAATGCTGCATTCATTTCACATGGAAAACATGGTAGATACAAAGTTAGAAAATAAAATGTATCTGAAACTTCACTTGGTAAACTACATGGGCATGCAGAATTTGCGGATCTTCTCAGAGACTTCGGAAATAGCATTCCTAATGGCATATATTCATTTTAAAATAAATAAATAAAACAACAGATTTGCATCACATACCGTATTGGTATTTCGTGAAGGTAGGCTACAACTCTTACTACAATATCATGGCAGGACACATTATTTGACTTGCTTGCTGGATTGTGCTTGGCATTGCAATATGTAAAACATGAACTCACATGTATCATCACGAAAATATTTGTGTTAAATCTGATCATGAACAATCAACGTCTAACTGGAAGTTTTCTACGGTCTTCTTTTGGCAGCTTCAAGCACTTCCAAGTCGTTTTGCTTTCACCCAACTTCTCGTTCCTCCGACGGTTTTTATTCCGAGAGGTACGTGAACGCAGCACCAGTCCAGACTGGGGTTACATTGTTAACGTAACAGAATTTATTTATTTTTACTATTTTGTTTATCCATTTGTCCGGCACCTGCCTTTGTAGTAGATGTGCACGCTCTACCTTCCTCTTCATTGACTTATTTCAGCAAACACAGTGGGCACGGTGTCGCCTCACAGCAACAAAGTCCTGGGTTCGATTCCCGCCTTGGACGCTGTGGGCGCTGAGGGTGTGTCCCCATTCCCATGTCCTCAGTGCCTACTGCCCAGGTGGGCTATCTCGTCAAAAGGGGCTTTTTGTGTGGAGATTGCATGTTCTCCCTGTGCTCCCCTGGGGTTTCCTCCAGATAAAAAAGAATAAATGCAATATACAGGGGTCATTAAAACTTTATTGAAATCACTATTGCAGGAGTGTGAAAACTACCAATTTTCTAGTTTCATTGTAACATGTCCAGGTGATGGTGACTATTGTCATACTATGGAGCATTTTATGGAAAAAGAAGCTATTCTGTATAGAGGGTTTTCACAGAATTCGGTTGTTATAGGAACAGTTTGAAACCTAGCTTCTTTTCTGTCAGCAGCTACATTAGCAGTTTACACTTCCTGTTAGTCTCTCAAGCCAGACTGTCTCTTCTACATAAGGTGAATAAAACCAGTGCAGATTTGCAGCACTAACTGATGTTGCCCTGTAGCAACATTGTGATCCAAGATGCTAAAGATAGTGAAGCATTGTGAGGACTGATGCTAGACATCTCTAGTGTTGGAGTACTCCAGACCGACCAAGACCACATTTTGATGGTCTCGTCTCTGACTCACCCTCCCTCGGTCTTGGTCTTGACTCGGTCTCAGACAAACTGGACTCTGGATTTGATTTCAAGATCAGTCAAGACCACAAGGCCCATTCTGAGCCAGGGAAAACCCTGTTTTCCATTGTGTGAAATTATTTTCTACTGCAGACCAACAGGTTTACATTTCAAATACATGTGTTTTTCTCTCTCTCTCTCTCTCTCTCTCTCTCTCTCTCTCTCTCTCTCTCTCTCTCTCTCTCTCTCTCTCTCTCTCTCTCTCTCTCTCTCTCTCTCTCTCTCTCTCTCTCTCTCTCTCTCTCTCTCTCTCTCTCTCTCTCTAACCACTGACAGTTTGGAGGAGTCATAGCAGCGGTAAGGTGTTTTTACATGTCATTCTGCTCACTGTGTTGAGCCTTTCCAAAGGTCTGTGATATGGAATTGCAGCAGATCAAAGTATTGCCTTCTTTCATTTCTTTCATTGTTAGCAGAGCAATGGTGTAAACTAAAGGCTAAGCCATAACATTAGAATTTGGTCACTTGCCTGTAATGAGCTGTCTCCACCACCAGTGGCTGTCTCAAGAGAGCCAAAGTCACGCCCCCTACGAACCAAGGGATTTCATCCACCATTCTTTTTTCCATAGACATAACATTTGATACAAAGATAACAAAAAACCGTTTAGCCTATTTCTAAGTTTTGGTCCGAGTGAAATGTTGTATTGTATTGTCTCTCCTGATTCTAAATATAGCTGAATCGTTTGGTTTGACCATGCCTAACCCGGAAAGGGGTGTGACTTTGGCTCTCTATAAGAGGCGGGGCAACACTGTTAGAAACCAACATCAGCTGGCTCTGCGGCGCTGCAATTAGATGTATCTCCGTCACATTGCTGAAGTGAAACTAGAAGTATTGTAGATTCGTAACCGTATGCTAACTCAGAGCAACAAACACTGCAAATAAATCTAAGTTCACCAGGCCGTTGTCAAACAATACAGCGGAGTCTTACGTACACAGGTGAGTACAGCAGATAATATTAGTGTTTAAACAGAGCAGTGACAAAAGAGCTGTATTCAGGTGGGATGTTTCCACTCGTGTAGTGGTGCCTGGAGAAGTGTTATTTATGAGCGCCATACAGCAGATAAACACCATGTGTTACACAGTGACATGTAAGACTACTCTTGTATATTTAGTTCAGCCACAAATGGGACAGTAATAGCCTAATTATTTGCACATTGTCACTTAACTTTTACGGCTTGACTTCAGGAAGTAGCCTAAGCATCATAGCGTGTTTGTCATGTCAGATAAACCACATGGCTCTCTGACATAGCTCCTTATCACAGGATGTCATTAGGAGATGAGCATCACTCTCGTGGCTTCAACAACATGAACAAAACCAGGAATTCACTATTTTAGCTTGATTAATTTGTGCACATTGAGTCAGATGAACTCTGCTGGTCTGTCTCCTCTAATCTGTAACACCTGCCTCCATTTGGCTCTCTGTTAAACAGATCAGTGCATGTCTTCAGAAGTTACAGGACTGATGGCTGTCTATAGGAGACTTTTTAAATGACAGTTTAACTCAAAGATATGATAGGTTGCACCACTGCAAATTATTTAGCCAACGCTAATATTTAGTTATAGCCTAGTAAACAACAGATACAGTATAGCTAAATATTATTCCTTCACTCCCCCTGCCCTGCTAGGTGGCACTAGTTACACTACTATATAGGCTATAGAGGGGATTTGGAAGTGGGTATACTCAATGCTGACTGAAAAACACCCTGCACTGCTGCTACTGCATGTTTCCTTGTTTTCATTTTGCACTACTTGTCAAATAAAGTTTCCAATGAATTGCAATTTAACCACATAACTCAAAATGAATTGATAATATTATAATAATATATCTTTGATTGGCTAATATGATTATTCAAGAATTGTGTTACAGTATTGTTATTTCACACTTTCACTTTCGGTCTCTGTGTCTTAGATATGTCTGCTGCCAGCTGTCTCCTCTCTGAAGAGCAATTCCTGTGCTCCATCTGTCTGGATGTGTTCACTGATCCAGTCTCCACACCATGTGGACACAACTTCTGCAAAACCTGCATCACACAACACTGGGATGTTAGTGTCCAGTGCCAGTGTCCCATGTGTAAAGAGGTTTTCAACATAAGACCTGAGCTGCGGGTCAATATTTTCATATCTGAGATGGCTGCTCAGTTCAAAAAGTCAGCTCAGATGAAAGCCAGCAGCTGCCCAGACCAACCATGTGCCAAACCAGGAGAAGTTCCCTGTGATTTCTGCACTGCACCCAAACTGAAAGCCATGAAGTCCTGCCTGGTGTGTCTGGCCTCCTACTGTGAGACTCACCTGGAGCCTCATCAGAGAATCAAAAGCATGAAAACACACAAGCTGATCAATCCTGTGGAGAACCTGGAAGAGAGGATGTGTAAAGAGCATGAGAAACCACTGGAGCTGTTCTGCAAGACTGACCAGATGTGTGTGTGTGTGCTCTGCACTGTTTTAGACCACAAGTCACATGACATTGTTCCCGTGAAAGAAGAATATGATGGAAAGAAAGCTGAGCTCGGGAAGACGGAGGCTGAAATTCAGCAGATGGTCCAGGAGAGACGACTGAAGATTCAGGAGATCAAACAGTCAGTGGAACTCAGCAAGGAAGATGCAGACAGAGAGATAGCAGGTAGTGTGCAGGTCTTCACTGCTCTGATGCAGTCTGCGCAGAGAGGCCAGGCTGAGCTCATTGAGACGATTGAAGAGAAGCAGAAAACAACAGAGAAACAGGCTGAAGGCTTCATCAAAGAGCTGGAACAGGAGATCTCTGAGCTGATGAAGAGAAGCGCTGAGGTGGAGCAGCTCACACACACGGAAGACCACGTCCACCTCCTCCAGTGCTTCCCATCCCTGAACGCTCCTCCACACACCAAGGACTGGACAGAGGTCAGTGTCCATTGCTCAACATATCAGGGGACTGTGAGGAGAGCTGTGGAGAAGCTCAGGAAGGAGATGGAGATGCTGTGTAATGATGTTGAGCTGACGAGGGTCCAGCTCTATGCAGTGGATGTGACTCTGGATCCTGATACAGCACACGCCAGGCTCATCCTGTCTGATGATGGGAAACAAGTAAATCATGGTGATGAAGAGAAGAATCTCCCAGACAACCCAGAGAGATTTGCTCCTTGTGTCAGTGTCTTAGGAAAGCAGAGCTTCTCTTCAGGAAGGTTTTACTACGAGGTTCAGGTTAAAGGAAAGATTATCTGTGATTTAGGAGTGGCCAGAGGGTCGATCAACAGGAAGGGAAACATCACACTGAGCCCACAGAATGGCTTGTGGACTATAGGTTTGAGGAATGGAAATGAGTACACAGCTCTTGCTGGCCCTCCTGTTCGCCTCTCTCTGAAGACAACCCCTCAGAAGGTTGGGGTGTTTGTGGATTATGAGGAGGGTCTGGTCTCCTTTCATGACGTAGACGCTGCAGCTCTTATCTACTCCTTCACTGGCTGCACCTTCACTGAGAAACTCTACCCATACTTCAGTCCCGGTGTTAAATATGGTGGTAAAAACTCCACCCCTCTGATCATCTCTCCTGTCAATCATAAAGATTAGACTAATCATTTGTTTTTCTCAGAGAGGATTCACTGTCATTTAAAACAGCAATTTTACACTTATGTTCAGTTGAAGGAGGTTTTCTAATGTTAACTTTTATAAAACAAGAGGA